>NW_027432865.1:0-7961 GCF_044706935.1 Curcuma longa
ATTTTCTATCTATATATTATCAAGTTTCATGTGGATCTTATTTAAGTCTATGTAAAGGTGTCTTTGTCAGATGATCAAGTGTCCTGTGGCCTTGAGATAAATTTCACATAAAAAAAATCCTTCTCATTCTCATTTGTTTTTTTTTTCAAAAATTTGTTTTCCAGTATTTTTCAGAAATATTTTTAAATTTTTAGACAAGTGTCCTCTCTACCTTGTCTATTATTTGAAACTTCTACTACTATCATTATTGGAAGCACTAACATAAAATTTTAAACAAATGTAACAAAAAAATAGCAATAATTGGTATTACATATGCTATTGTGTAGTTAAAAACATTTCTTACAGATGTGATGTAATTAATATTTCTTTTGTCAAAATACTTGCGTCGAGCCCGATGAGTTGCTTCGTGGCAAGAGTGGGTTGGTTCGTCATCCTGATAGGAAATTTTCAACTTAAACAAATTCAAAATGGATTGCGGCTAGGCTGGCCTATCAAATTATAAATATAAATATATATATAAATATATATTATTGAATTGATTATTTTGATAAATATTACAAAAAAAGTTTTAATAAAATTTTTTATTTTTAATTCCACACTTTATATATATATATATATATTAGTCAAAATAATTGATACAAATAAATCATAACGTATACTATAAAATACATATATCAACCTAAATTCATAATCCAATTTTGAATATTTTTCCTTCTCTACCCACATACCAATCCGAGTCCATTACGGATCGACCTATTTGGACCAGTAACCCACATGGATTGGTTTGTTTATGTCCACTTTTAAATGAATTGATAATATGTTAATTTAATCTATTTAAATTATTTAACGGAGCATATTACAAAGTAATCCCGATGGATTCAACTCAAATTGATGACTCGACCCACGAGTAGAGCTATAAATGTGTTAAGGCAAATTAAATTTTATATGGTTCAAACTTTTTAGTAGGGTAATTAAGCAGGGCTAGTAAACTAAACTGTGAAATAAGTGTTTAAACTTAATTTATTTTTTTCTTATCTTGAGTTTGATTTGAACTTTGGTCATTTGAAATTATAGATTTTAAAGATTACGTAGTTTAATGAGTTTGCTATTATAAATTTATTTTAAGATTTTTTTTCTGTTTAAAAATTTAATAAGAATTTTATTGATAATATAATTTATAAACTTATTAATTATTATGTATGAATATTATTCGTATATTTAGTTAAAATAAATTAATTTTAATGAATAATTCATTTAATTGAGATTGATCATTTATGAGGAGGTAAATCAGAAAATTATAATTGATAATCTCTGAATACTCAATTTACTTATCAAGGGGATAAAATAAAATTTTCCAGATTTTGCGGACTTCCTTATGATTTTAAAGCTACAAGGGTGGATTTGGGAAAAAGAAAACACTGTGGGTGAAAATGAAAAATTCGTTACTGGTGTATTTTCGGTAACAAAATGCATAAAAAAGGTCTACTAATCTATCTTCTCCCCATCGTGCTCGTTGTCTCGCTCTCCTGTTCGGCGCTCCTGGCGATCTCGTCTTCCAATCCTTCAGCCTTCCTTTCTGATCGCTCATCGAACGCTCCTCCCTCTCGTTCTCAATCTCCTTTCACTGATCTCCAATCCCTAAACCTTTCTTCTCGTCTGTTCCTTTGATAGCCCTATAGATCCCTCGGTTTCCTTCCGATTCGCTGCCTCTTTCGCCTTCGGGAAAGCTAATCCGGGCTCTCGGGTCCGGATCTCTGCATCTTACTGCATCAGGTGCTGTGCGGATGGCGAGCGGCAACGTGGATCTGCCGGATGATCTTTTCATCACAAAGCCGACCGAGGAGGTGTGGGCCGGGAAAGGTGATACCCAAACGCTCCATTTTCTTTTAGGTTTCCCGATTTTTTGTTAGCGGGTTCCGATTTCTTACATCCAGCCGGAAGTGTGCTTTTAGGGTTTTGTTTTTTTAGTTTAAAAATTTGCGCGTGTTCGAATTTCGTTGTCCTCGCGCGTCGTGGATTTATTGTGGTTTATCGAGTATTCAGGAGCAAAATAAGTGTGATATGTATACGAAAAGAGTTACTTGTTTGAGCGACATTCCTGAGAGTTGCGCATCTGTTTAGACCGGTAAGTTAAATGCTAATAGTTGATGCCTGGATTTTTGAAGTAGATTTGTTGGCTATTTTGTGCCGTTTGTGGATTCTATTAAAAAAAAAAAAGATGGATGTGTTTATTGGATCAATTATTTTGCTCTTGTAGACTCGTATTAGTGGAAATGCTGAGGGAAATCGTCATGGATTTTATCGAATTTTGTATAACTGCATCTATTATGAGTTTGTTCATAGAAATGTATGCATAGTCTCTATAAACCTTGTGTTGTAAGTATTAATTATTCTTCATATTTAGTTATAGTAATTAATAAGATAGTGGCCATATAGTTTACTTACCCAGAACAGTTCTCTTCCTTTGGGGAGGGTACTTGGCATCCTAACAGTATTAGATTGTTAAAGACCATCCAACTTGATTGGTTGAAAAGGCCTAATGTAGGTCAAACATTTATGCTCATTGCAGAAAATATGATTAGAAAATTTTAGTTTCTTTATTTATGTTACTTCGTGTCCATAGTGGCAGGCCTTATGATAGTGTTCCTCATAGAAACATCTTCCTTATCATCCTTTTGTTTACAAATTATTGTGCAATGATTTTCATTTTTCTTCCCAAATAGTTTGTATTACATAGGCCTTCATATGCTTTCAAACCAGAAATCCTGTCTCCTGATGATTGGTAGTTTCCTTAGATAAGAACCTTTGGAATTAGAATTCTTCTTCCCTGATGTTACTATTGTTGTGACTTTCTTCTCCACACTGGAATGTATTCTGGTTTTTGTGACTTATTTTGTAATACTATTACATCAACTGAATGTGTTTGCATGTTGCAGATCAGGTGAATCCAGAAAATAATATTCCTCTGTCTCCTCAGTGGCTATATGCTAAACCTGGTGACAGCAAGGTTAGCTTTGGCAGTATTAACATTCCTTTACATGTTAGTCATTGATTTTTTATTCCTGGAATCATGATTAATTTTATCGTATGCGATGCCAATTCAATCTTTTTTAGATATTTTGTTTCTTGCTAATACTTTTTGGTTCTATGATTTTCTAATCTGATCCCGTGAATCCTTTAGTGGTTGCACAAAGGATCTCAATCTGATCTTGAAAATAGCATTTATCGTACATTCTCACAGGAAGGAGAAAGTAACAAAAATATTATCTAAGGGATAAAAGTTTTGGGGGTAGAGTGCTAAAGGTTGTTGCTTCCTTTGTGTGATCATCATGTGCTTTTTTAATTAGATGAGCAGTTGTATAAGTTACAAGGTAAAATACATTTTATGCAATTTAATCTTGATTGCTAAGAAACAATAAGAAATTTCGATGTTGACATTGAAATTTATGTGCGGTGTAATCAGAAATGATATAAACACAAGCAATATGCACAATTTGGTGCCAACATAAGGCACCACTATTGTGGTGGTAGAGGCATGGGCATTCTGCCAAAGACCCATTCTTGAAACCTAGTTCTGCTGTTACTATTGTAAAATGAGGGAAACTCATCAAGGAAAGGTATAGTGTGTCTAATGGTAGTCCAGTTAAAATTCTGGGTTTATTAGTGCTTCAAGAGCAGTTAAAAGAGTCTTAGAAAGATTTTCATTATAAAAATGTCTAAGCAAATTCTCTTGAATTAATTGGAGATGGAAAAAAAACGTTGCCAGAATAAGGCTTGTTTTTTATTATGTGTTACAACAGAGGGCTCCATCATTTATTTACGTGTTAGTTGGAACACCTTTCTATCAATTCTCTTTTTTGGTAAAGTTTGTTGTTGATTTTGTTTAAGGTCATATATAGTGTTTTACACTCTTGTTTTAGTGTTTCTTTTCTTGAAGTGGAGATAATCATAATTTTGACCTGTCTAAAATTCATTTATGTTTATTATATTGCAGTAGTAAGGATGTTGAATTTTGATCAAGTGTACTGGATGCTTGAAACAATATCAAGAGTCCAAGCTATTGCTTTTTTAGTTTGATTAAAAATTTCAATAACTCTGCTATGTTCTGATTTCTTCTCATCTGTAAAGTGGTCTAGAATGAGCATTCTCTGCTTGATCCCTTTTGCCGTGTTTTTCCACTTTTGATCAAATATATGCCATTCATATTCTCTATCAGATTTAGGGACTTACACGACTCAATGATGGTGATTACCTGTTATATCTTGTTTCCGACAAACTCAAACACATAGCATAGCTTGTCATCGATGATATCTTTTTCTGCGCTTCATTCTAATTCTTTTCATGATAGTGTCAACTAACAAAACATATCTAATGCATATGCCCAGGCCCAAGTATTTCTGGGGTATTTTAATGATTTAAAGGCCCATACAGTGCAATTTGTAACATGATCAAGATTGCACTTTTAGACAATTTATCTTTGTAATTATTTACTTTATTCTCATAATAAGGTTATTCACTTGCAAGTCATTCTAAATATGCTCGTATATTCCTGACACTGATTTATTTGTTGTAGGATACTCGGCCACCAAGTTCACTACCATCTGGAACCTTGCCTGATTCTATTCAGAAAGATATCTGGGCGTCTGGATGGATCACAGGACAAGAAAGAATGGAGAAAAAATGTATCTGATATTGATAGTAATCGACGGTGGCGCGAAGAAGAGAGAGAGACTAGCTTGCTTGCTAGGAGAGAACGCAAAAAGGAAGGAGAACGAGAAATTGAGTATCGCAAAGGTGATCGTCGACCTGAGAATGCCCTTGTTAAAGAACCTCTCGAATCTAGGACTCTGTCTTCAATTGAGAGGTTGCATGAAGTTCCTAACCGTGGTATGGGAAATGAAAATCGCCGGGATAGCAAGTGGTCATCAAGATGGGGCCCAGAGGACAAAGACAAGGAGTCACGGATAGAGAAGAAAGTGGAAGTAGAGAAAGAAGATTCTTATACTGAAAAGCAGTCTTTTTCTGCTAGCCTCCGCTCACTCTCTGGAACTGATTCTCGTGATAAATGGAGGCCGCGGCATCGTCAGGATGTTCATTCTGGGGGTTCCTCTGTTCGTGCTGCTCCTGGATTTGGTTTTGAAAGAGATCGTGTGGACAGTTCATCAAATTCTGGTTTTGCTCGTGGCAGGGGAAGATCAAACTCTGTTGCAGTATTGCAGCTGGGAAGTTCATTTGCTGGTGTGAGGCTAATTGGTGCAATCCCAGTAACTGAGCCTGAGTTCTGCTATCCTAGAGGGAAGCTTCTTGATATTTACAGGAAGCAGAAGACAGTTTTGATGCTACCCCTGTGGACTTTGAGGATGCTCCTCCAGTAACAACATCTACCTTTGTAACTCCTTTGGCCTTTGACACACCTGACTCAGAGGAAAAGGTATATCTGAATTTGTATGCCAATATCTTGATATTTTCAGGATACAAATAGGTTGAGACAAGGTACAAAATTAATGCTAGAGTTAGGACGTATACTATTATTCATCAGTTTCATCATCAAGCCATATTTGTCCCAAACATTTTGGGTTGGTATATGACATTACTAAAATATGTAATGAAAAATATTACCAACTGAGGACAATTTGGTGCAACTCTAATTGATGAAAAATAAGAGAAGATGAGTTAATGATGATATGTATGTGAACAAAGATGACTATTAAATTATATAGTGGAAAAATCTAATTGATTACAATTGAATGAAAGTTGTTAGAAAATTTTAGTATAGTTAAAAATGCTTAGAGAGATGAAGGTTAATTGAGACTAACATTGTTTAATGATGCGGATGAGATTGAACTATTTCTATTATCTTAATTTTTTTGGAACTAATTGAACTCAGCTGGTTCTTAACTTCACATTTCCTAACTTGAAGATCATTTAGATAATTCTTATTTGCTACTTCTCCTACTATGAAAATGCTGGTCTTTGGTAGTGGTACTTCATTAGTTATTATTATCCATTTGGAAGCTTGTTTTTTTTCAAAGTGGGCCTTTTTACATGTTTTAATTAGTAATAAAATGGACGACTTGTTAAACTATGTTCAAACTGGTGCCAAATGTACCTAGTGAACATCAACAAGTTCCTATGATATGAGTATGGAGATGACCGCCAACGTGCAGGGTCCTATGTGAGATTACTTGCTGTGTGGCATTTGCTATTGGCACCATCCTTCAGTATTTTTATAGTTAAAACTAGTTTTTTTTTGTTTTCTTAGAGGTTCATAACTGACTAATGGGATTCACATTTGTTATCTTAAAAGGTTCTTTTGAAAGAGATTTGGGAAGGGAAGGTCGACAGCATTGGAGCAAACTTAGGTAAGGAAAAAATGGCAAGAACTAACAAAACTAATATAGGTGTGAAACTTGCCTTCATACTCCTATCTTGTACTATGATTATTGAAACTAGTATATTTTTCATGTAGGTGATGAGAAGGGCATAATCGAAAAGTAAACATGATAAAATGGAATCAGCGGAAGAATTCAAAGGTCATGAGGATCAGTTTCCATGTGTTGGTTAAAGCTCTGTTTTGACTATTATAATCAACAAACTAAACCTTTCTTTTTCATTTCAGATCTGAATTCTCAACAAGGACAACACAATGACATTCTTGTGGATTCTCTGATTAATTTGGTTGGTCCTGATGCTTTGGCCCCAAAGGCTGCTACAAGCCATGATGTGTTTCTAGATAAACAAGATTCACTTTGTGCTGATGTTAAGAATTCTGATACAAATGATGGTATGATGAGAGGGATACATATCAGTGACCAATTAAGTCATCTAGATGTTTTGAAAAACATCAACTTAGGAGATGATTTCGTTATCCCATTTGAGGTTAGTGCCGAGGTAACAGATAAGTCACATACGGAGTTTGATGTGCCTCATGTGGAGGTTCCTAATGATAACAAATTTGAAAATAGAAAGACAAGTAACAAATTACGCAGTCCTGAGGAATTGAGCTTGTATTACCTAGACCCACAAGGTGATATACAAGGGCCATTTCTAGGTCTTGATATCATCTCCTGGTTTGAACAAGGCTTCTTTGGCATAGATTTACCTGTGTATTCATCTGATGCTCCTGAGGGCACACCTTTTCAGCCTTTAGGTGAAGTTATGCCTCATTTGAAACTGAAGCTCCATTCTATCTCAAATATCCACCTTGGTGAAAATTCTGAAACTTTGGATGCTACAAGGAATGAACTTGGCCCTTCCCTTGTGGGTGGTTCTTTTGCTTCAAAGGATCACCAACAAACCTTGTCTCTGGATTCTCTGGATTATCCTTTAAAACTTGATGTTCTTGAAAATGGAACTTTGCTAGATTTTAAGAAGGCCAGGTTACCCTTTTCCAACGGAGAAGCATCACTGCATATGACCACTGAAGGTCTCAACTTGCCTGATTTTACTGGGCAAGATGCAGAAGGTTTGTATAATAAGAACAACTTGTCTATCTATACTTTCTTACTTCTTCATCAAACATCCTAGTTTCTGATTAAGACTGTTTGCAGTTGTGTTGTACAAAGGTAGATCCTCAAGCAACATGGAGAAACAGCAAGAGGGAGAACTTGGTAATCACAACATTGCTCTATCAAGTTCCATGAGCGGTCATCATTCTATGTATACTGAAACTGGAAATAGTAGTATAGCTAATCATAATCTTCAAAGAGGCGGTGACTTGAATCCTCTTGGTTTGTTTTGGTCTGAACTAGAAGGTAACCAAAACAAGCCCCTTTCATCAACAATTCCAGGTTCTGTGGAGAATTTGATTGGCAATTATGATTTTGCAAGAAATGCCTCTCCATTTAACCTGAACCAGGAACAACAGTTCATCTCAGGAAGAGACCTTCCAATCTCCAATGATTCACGGCCTAAAAATTATAGATGGGGCAACAATGCAAATACAGTTCCTGATAATCTTG
>NW_027432866.1:0-2594 GCF_044706935.1 Curcuma longa
ATCTTAACTATGTCTCCTGGAGTTTTCCCTCAATAACGGCTTGTTTGGGAGGAGGTGAGGGAAGGGAAGGAAGGGTAAATAAGGGGAAGGGAATTTGTAACCTTGTTTGTAAAGAAGTGAGGGAAGGGGAGAGAAGGGGAAGGAAGGGTAAGCTTTTCCCCTTGCATGGCCATAAATAGACACAATTCCTTACACTCCGATTTGGGGTGTAAGGAAGGGGAAGGAAGTGTTAAAATATATTTATTCCAATTTTACCCTTATATTAAAATATTAATTATTAAAATAACTTATCTATTAGATTTTTACACCGTTGCTCCTCGTCACATAACCTAGTCGTCACAGGATCTCATCACTCGCACTCCTCGATGTTAACCTTCGTCGCAAATTTTTACATCAATAAATTTTTATAAAAATGTTGATTTATCTTTTATCGTACGAAAATGTACAAATTCTGTATTTCGTATATTTTTTATATATCTACTTATTATTTTTTAAATTTTTTATTTATTTAAGTTGTAAATATTAATTTTTGTTAATCTTATGGGCTATATATATTTTTTCACATATAGATTTATTTTAAAAAATAAAGATATTTTTATAATTTTATATATTTAGTTTATAATTTTGATTGACGAACTCATTGAACGAATAGTTATAAGACATTAGATAAAATAAAATATCTAACGAACAATTATTTCTAAATTATTGTAGATCTATTTTAATAAGTAAGGATATTTTTGTAATTTTATATATTTAACCTTCATTTCCTTCCCCTTCCTCCCAAACAAGGTAGTACATGTTACGTTAATGAACCTTCCCTTCCTCCCAAACAAGAAAAATATAAATACCTTCCTTCCCCTTCCTTTCCCTCCCTTCCCTTCCTTCCCCTTCCGTTAATGAACCTTCCCTCACCCCATCCAAACAGAGTGTAAGTGCAACCCTGACTTTTTCTCTAATATCTTTATTTTTTATTTTGTCCATCCGTTTATGTTTGTACATCCATATTAACATTATCATCTCTGTAACTCTCATTTTTTTCTCCTGTGCTCGAGTCATATTTCAATATTTAGCTTTATATAACATAACAAGTCTAATCGTCGTTTTGTAAAACTTTTCTTTTAGTCTGGTAGGTATTTTATGATCACAAAGAACACCTGACACTCTTCTCCATTTCAATCATCGTATTTGTATTCTATGTAAAACATTCTCAAATCTTCCATCATTTTGTACTCTACTAGGCTTAAAATCTTTCACTTTTAGTATTTTTTATGATGATTCGAGTTTAATATTTACTCCTTCACGGGTCTCATCTACCAAATAATATTATCTACAAACATGTATCACGGTACCATGTGTTGGATGTGTTCAGTGAGTTCGTCTATGATTAGTATAACAAGATAAGAACTTAGAGCTAATCCTTGATGTAATCCTATTCTAAAACGATTCGATTAATCCACTTGAATTCTTTACTCTTGTCATTTCATCATTATACATGTCTTTAATTAATTTAATATATGCTATGTTAACATATTTCTTTTCTAGAATTCTCCATATAATTTTCTTTTAGACTTTATCATAAATTTTTTCTAGGTCAACAAATATCATATGCAAGTTTTGCTTTTGTTCTCGATACTTTTCAATTGGTTGTTTGAGAAGATGTATAGTTTTTGTTGTTGACCTTTTAAGCATAAATTTAAATTGATTTTCGGTCATTGTGGTTTCTTTCTTTAGATTTTTTCTATTACTCTTTCCTAAAGTTTAATGTCATGATTTATTAATATAATACTTTTATAGTTTGTACAATTTTGTATGTCTCCTTTATTTTTATAAGAGAATTAGAGTACTTACCTTCCACTGATGTGGTATTTTTTCAATATCAAATTGAATAACTTTGTAAGTCATTCAATACTTTATTTTCCTAGGCACTTCCATATCTCTATTGGAATTTCATCAGGTTCAACTATTTTTTCATTTTGGATCTCATTTAAATCTGGTTCTACTTTTAAAGTTTGAATTCTACCATGAAAAGTTAAATTTCTATACTCATTTAATCTACTTAAATTACATAAGTTAAGTTGTTCATCTAAATCATCACATCTTATTTGGATAAGATGTTTCGTCTTCCTCTCTCTTATTTGAATAATTTTGTATAGTTTTTATTGTTGACGTTTTAAGCATAAATCTAAATTGATTTTCAGTCACCGTGGTTTCTTTCCTTAGATTTTTCTATTATTCTTTCCTAAAGTTTCATGTTATCATTCATTAGTTTAATACACTTATAGTTTGTATAATTTTGTATGTCTCCTTTGTTTTTATATAAGGAAATTAGCGTACTTACCCTTCATTGATGTGACATTTTTTCAATATCAAATTGAATAATTTTGTAAGTCATTCAATATTTTATTTTTTTAGGCACTTCTATACCTCTCTCGAAATATCATCAGGTCCAATTATTTTTTTATTTTGGATCCCATTTAAATCTTGTTCTACTTTTGAAGGTTGAATTTTACGATAAAAAATTAAATTTCTATACTCATTTAATCTACTTAAATTACCTAAGTTAAGTAGTTCCTCTAAGAAAGTTGTGCTACATA
>NW_027432867.1:0-4004 GCF_044706935.1 Curcuma longa
AAATTAAATGGGTATCTATCATTTACATTTCAGTCGGATGGATATTGTCCTTATTTTTCAAATATATATATACGAATGGGAGAAATCTAAGCAATATATAATATTATTCAATTCAAAGATAAGATTCTATGTTAGTAGATTAATGGACTAAATATTATCTTTTCTGTAAATAAGTTAAGTCGAGTCAAACTTTATGGTGTTCAAGTTTATTTGATAAGGTTATCAATGTTAGTGTCAGCCTTTATAAGTGCTAATTCGGATTGAGTGAGACTCGAGTTGGCCTCAAATCAATTCAAATCCATTAAGAGGGTTGCATGATCCTCATGCATGGGATTAATGAGATATTAATTCCACGAAATACGAAGAGCCAAAACCCTTTATATTCAATGGTTGGATATAAAAGGGGCGTGAGAGGCTTTTGATGATAGAGAGATCTTCTTCCTCTTCTCTTCTACCTCCTTGGCTCGAACCTGATCTGTGGCTAGCACCACAGTTTGGTTCTTCTCCAACTTGGTGTTCGTGTGGATATCGTGGAGGCGCGAACACACTGATCGCGCTGAGATCCGACAACCTTTGAAGGCAAGAGTTGCTGTCGGGATTGCGAAGGGCTCGCATCGAAGGTAATCTCGATTCCAGTAGATAGAATCGACAAAACGAATATGATTTTTGTATGGATCTTCTGGAGGGATCCTTTTTCCACTGTGTTTATGCGGCTAAAATTGTTTTTGGCGCATATAAATCCCTACAACCAAGCCAAGCAAATCGAGCCTAAAATGAACCAAGTTGTTTAAATGATTGTTCATACTTGACGTAGTTTTCTTTTTTATGAACTTAAGTTTGGTTCAAGCTTAGCTTGAGCTTGACTCGTTTAGATGTTATTGTAGCTCTCAATTCAAGATCGTTTGATTGTTCGAAACTTTTATAATTTAAATTTATTTGGTTGATTATTGAACTTGATGATACAAATTTATTTATTCATTTTGAAACTTTCTTTTTTTATTTAGCATGTTGATAAGAGTTTTATTAATAAATATGGTTTAAAATATTTTTTAGAATTATTGTTCACAAATGTTGTTTACGAATGCTATTCACGAATGTTGTTCATGAACATTAACGAGCTGAACACATATGTGTTCAAGCTTGTTTGTTTAGTTTAATGAATTGTTCAAACTTGTTTATTTTAATTGATTTTGTGTGTATTGAACGAACATAAATAAGCTCTTATCAAGTTGAACACCAAGCTTATTCATAAATGTTTGATGCATTTATAGCCATTTACAGTCCTTAGTTGTTGACCAT
Source organism: Curcuma longa (assembly GCF_044706935.1). Classification (NCBI taxonomy): domain Eukaryota; kingdom Viridiplantae; phylum Streptophyta; class Magnoliopsida; order Zingiberales; family Zingiberaceae; genus Curcuma; species Curcuma longa. The sequence goes on from NW_027432867.1 coordinate 1,300, forward strand.
GTGTCAAGAACATCTGCTATCCTACATTCATTTGTTCGTTGGTTGATGTCTTATACTATATTCATTTGTTCAAGCTTGTTTGTTTAGTTTAATGAGTTATGCCTTGTACTAAGCATTCAAACATAAATGGACTAGGTGCCTTGGTCAAGAACACCTATCCCATACTTGTTGGGTTTTACCTTGTTACTTGTTGGGTTTTATCAAGAGTTGCTTGGGGAACCAAGCTTTAATAGTTCTAGTGGAAGAACGACATGTGTTTCTACTAATTAATCGAACATATGAAAGTTCTATTGTACTTGGCTTTTTATCTAAGGTTGGCTGTACAGACAACTTGTTGAGACTCAAGTATCATGTTAAAGTACTTAGAACCCAATGTGAATCATTCTAAGCTTCTTCTCAAATCCTCTACGTGTTTCAAGGAGAAATTTTTTTGCCCTTGGGGCATAGTTGAGTTGGTTACGATGGAACAGTTTGTGAAGTGGACAAGAGTCGAATCTCGACGAAGCCGAGGCAATGCTCTTTTCCGTCACGACCAACTCAATTTTTAAGGTATTTTAGCTTCTTGAAAAGTGACCTAACATACTCCTTGGACCTATCCGTGTATTAGTTAAACATGCAATGGTTTTAAAAAACCTATCTGTTGGGTTGAGCAAGGGTGCAAACATAGTCCCACATCTAAAACATATGGGAAAGATCATGGGTTTAAAAGGATGGAAAGTATCTCCATTGGCATGAGACCTTTTGGGGAGAGCCCAAGAACAAAACCATGAGGGCTTAGGCCCAAAGTGGATAATATCATGTCATTATGGAGATACGAACATCCTTTTTGGACCCAACAATTAGTATCAGAGTGAGGCCACTCTTCACCGGACTAACCGCCGGATGAGCCATGATCTAGATCTAAACATGTGGGGACCCTCGGGGAAAACAAAGGAAGTAGGGGAGGCTCGGACCATGAGGGACATGGCAGCCGGACCATGAGAAATGGCAGCCGGACCATGAGAAATGGTAGGGGAGCTTCCAGTGGTCCTTTGTTTGAGGGGGAGATTGTTTGGGTTGCAAGGGTGAGAACCCTGAGTCCACATCTAAAACACATGGGAAAGATCATGGGTTTAAAAGGATGAAAAGTATCTCCATTGGCATGAGACCTTTTGGGGAGAGCCCAAGACAAAGGATTGAGGGTTTAGGCCCAAAGTGGACAATATCATGTCATTATGGAGATACAAACATCCTTTTGGACCCAACACTATCTAGTTTTGGATCACTTAAATCATCATTTAACTCTTCTGAGTCATTGAGTAAATCCTCCTCCTCGAGTTGAATAAAAGTGAAAGAGAGTTTAAATGGTTTCTAGTGTGGTATTCAAAGCCATCGCAATAGGATAAAAGTAAAAGAGAGTATAAATGGAACTTAGGCCATTTAGATAATTAAATTTTATTTTCTTATTTACTTAAGGGTGGAACCAAATAGGGTAAAAATTAATAGGGCACTCCTATTTTTTAGAATGGTCAAAAGGACACTTTTTTATTTTAAAAATATTTTTATTCTATGATGTTATAATGTATGATCATACCTAGTTATTATAACATGTTAAAATAAATAGGTTCAATATTTTTTAATACTACAGTCATCAATTTGAATTGAGTCTGCCAGATTGATCTATCCCGTCAAACAATTTAGGTGAATTGTGTTAAAATTTTATTAATTTATGTTAAAATAGATTAAGATGGATTGATCCGCCTAGGCCACGACCCCCGTAGGTTGGCCCGTGATGGGCTTGGGTTAGCTAGTAAATTGAGAAAATTTATTTTTTTCTTTAATATTAAAAATTAAATAAAAAACTCAATAAACTAGTGATCCTGACCTGTCTAACTTACCATCCAAACTTAAAAATTTTAATATTATTTTTAATATTTTATTTTTTGAGATGTCTGTGGATTAATCTGCCTAATCTGCAATCCGTCTTGAATTGGATATTTTTCAACTCATCAAGTTGGTGGATCGATCCATTCCGTCCGTCATATGATGAATTTCTAGTAGGTTGACCCACCCTATCATAGATTGACTCATTTGACAATTCTAAAGAACTATACATAAAATACTTTTATATTAAAATTTTATTTATTATTTTTATCAATATTACTTAAACTGATCCATCTTCGTATATTTTTACATCTAGATCCGAACTCTATCATAAATAATAATAAGAATTGAACATTATATTATGGCAAGAAAAAAGTTTGATTCAGATAGAGAAAAAAAAAAAGACAGAAATTAAAATAGAAATATCATTTGATTCGTTAATCCTCAAAAAAAAAAAAATCATCATTGAGTGAAAAATGAAAAATTCATGTAATTTGAAATTCCCACCACTTAATAACGCACTTACACGTCTCTATTGACATTGTTTTTTGATTGAAAAACTTAGAACTAACCATCGAGACTTTGAGACATCCAGACACATACGTCCGTCGAGAAATGTTTTATACATGACTATATCATCTTAACATAATTAAAATCATCCCCGGGGTCATGGTACCGTGGTAGGACATCCAGGTTATGACCCAAGCACCCGCGGTTCGATCCCCAGCTACGGCGTATTTGCAGGAATTTTCCTCCAAATGAAAATCGTAATCAAAGGATGTTGGACGTCTGAGTTGACTGTTCTGTGGAACACGGGGCGATCACTATATAATTGATGCAAT
>NW_027432868.1:0-6919 GCF_044706935.1 Curcuma longa
TCTGCCCAACTAAATGATTAATTAAATATATAATTTTTTTTTTACCTCTGATGGCTTTAGAGGCAATTCATTGCGAGAATATGGCAACGAATTAAGTAGGGCATCGAAATACTGCTTCTACGTCGACAATTCAATTTCAAACGCACTGTTTGAAATCTTCTATAATGTTTCTGATAAATACTTGTGGCTGTAGAAACAGCGAGTGTATTTAAGAGAAGTATGTGTGCCCTTCATCATGGTGTGTGCAAAGATTAGGATGCATGAACCGCTGGGAAGACAGCATTTAATATTTGAAGTAACTTGGATCTAATGAAAAGTCCAGGTGTGGGTGCTGGGATTGAAGTTGTTTTGATCTTGAACATTGGTCAAAACTAGGATGAAACTTTAATCATCCTTGTGATTCATGGACTCAGAGAGGCATAGACATTAATTAAAAGAGGAAGAAGAACTATGAATGTCTCAGAGAACATTTGGTTGTCTTATGAGCGATTCAAAACTGAGATGACATGAAATAATCCATCGCATTATTACTGCTGATAACAAAAAGGAAAACTGCATTTTAAATTAACCGAGCTTACTTATGAAACCTGTATCTGCTAGCTCGCCATCAATTTGTTCCATCCGCTTGACTTACCTAACATAAAAATCAAGCCATTTTAATCGATAATATATTCCAAAATGACAATAAATCTCATTTGTTACATGAACCACGATGCAACTATCACTTAAACAGTATAAGCACTAGTGGTAGATCTACCATCACATCTCAGATCAGACTAAAAACACTAGAAAAAGAATTTCAGAAATATAACATTTCAGGAGCAAATTAATTTTGCCAGCAATAAACCAGAGCACCAAACTCCAGAGATGCCATTCCTTAACATCCTTTGCAGTTTGATAAAGGAAAATTTTTGTTGCTTATCAATTTATAACTCACTTGCACAACTGGAAGAGATATTTTGATCGAGTAGATTTTCATTAAGGAAAATCTTTGTCGAGTAGGTTATATTTGTGATCTTTAAGAAGTTTCTATTGCTGAATTGTGGAACACACACATATAAAAAGAAACATAATGTACCTCCTAAATGAATCCTTAAACACAGCTGGAAGACAGATAAATAACATTATCTAGATAAAAGAAAATTGAGAGCCAACCTCAAAAATTAACACTACTACAAAAATAATAACAATAACAAATAAACAATAATTGAAAGATGATCAAGTGCCCTTACTGAGACCTTCATGTGTACTTAAACTATGATAGTCGACTAAAAGCTACGACTCAGAATTCTAAACATTAATTTGCCTTTAGTAGAAGGTTAAAGCATTAAGAATTGTTATCACTGTGATGCTGAAATTGTTAACTAGTGCAAAAGAGGAAAGGAGATTACTATGATTGAGATAAACTATGAACAAAGCATTTGAGAAGGTCAGTTGGCATAAACTAATGAATGTTGATTTTTCAATCCTACATTTACTGCTCCAACTGTTGAGGGTTCAAAGGCATAAGACTTGAGAATACAAATTTACTACATGAAGGTCATCCAAAATAGTTGGCAAATATGGCCCATTGAGTCATTGTTGCTCGAAGACCTATATTTGAAGAATTTATGAAAGGCGATGAGTAAGATTGTGTATAATAGATCATTCCCCAGAAGCCCTCATTGATGGGAGATTTGTGCACCAAGCTGCCCCCTTTTTTTACACTAATACACATATTGGGCCACAAACATTTTTATGTATAAATCATTTGTGGGCAATCAACTAGCCTAAACATTATTAGAAATAGCTGATTAAAAGGAGGGAGAAGATCATGACTAGCCTAAACATTATTAGAGATAGCCAACTTAAAGGAGGGAGAAGATCATGAAGATGGAGATAACTATCAAGTGGTTTAATCAGTCTCTTATCATATAAAAGTTGATAAAATTCAGAATTCGTGATGATGACATGTTTGTAGACACAAAGAAATAAAATGCACAAACAGTGCAGCTAGAAAACTTCGCTCCTTGCAAAGTTTGCTACTTAAAGTTTAAGACGCCCAATTTTGAGAGCAATTCAGAGCAAGTAAGGAAATAAACTCCCACATAATTTGGAAAACTCGTGCAGGAAATACCGAATTTAATTATTAAAAATATCAAATATTAAATTATTGTAATTTTTTAAAAATCAAATAATATATATAAAATATAAATATCATTAGATTATTTTTAAAAAATAAATACAAACTATTTTGTTTTCTCTAATTGATCGATATCAGGATATATATAATAAATAAAACCTATAAATCTCTAAAGATTATTAATAAAAGAAAATAGATTGAAAGGTAAATTAAAGCTTAATTACAATGCTAAAGATTAGGGAAACATCCAAAGAAGCCTCATTTTGAAAAATATATTAAATTATTTTAATCAACATTATAATTGGAGCACATACTGCAACAAAAATATAAATAACAATGCGTTGAATTTAGATCGGAGTCCTATTTTTTGTACTCATCCTCATTTATTATATTTATCATCATCCTCATTTTCATCAATTATTCAACTTTCATCCTTATTCTTATATCGATCGAAGAAGGAATTGAATAACCATCTTCATTCTCATATCCGTTAGAGTATTGAATATATTCTATATTAATAATTTTATTCATTCCCTCCAATTATTATTATTCAAAAGTATATTAGAATTAATATTATATCCAAAAAAATATAATTCAATGAAAACAAAAATAAACATTCATAGACTACGAGAGAAGAAATTGAGAAGGAGGAGAAGATCAAAATTATTTTTTTATTTTTTTAATTAGTTGAGTGTATATATATAAACTCGTCTTATCCGAAAATCTCCATTATCTAATTATTTAATCGAAACAAAAAAAATCCTTTCATATTCTTCTTCATAGAGTTTGGAGGAAAATATAATTCCTAATCAAAAGATAATTTTCTATCCATTTCAACGGAGTTGTACATGATCTTCTATCGGCAAGCTAAGGTAATAGAACTATCGTGAGCGTGCATAGAGAAGAAGATTTCATAGAGAAAGCGTGATATCGAAATAATTAAGAATTTTCATCCAACAGGTTGATGAATGATACTAGTCACCTCCAAAAAAAAATCATTTTTTAACCATGAATATATAGCTACGTACCTAGCTCATTGCATAATAAACTAATTAAAATTAAGATCTTTATTAAACTCTTTAATTCAGATTTCTCAAAATTTAAACACTACTGATCATTATGATATAGCTAGTACGAGATTCTTAGAAGATGTGTTTGTGTCATCTATGACTCGCTATCAGTTGATCGACTGGTCTCAACTCGCATGCATTATAATGTAAGAATACACAAGGATTATAATACTCTTGCTTTGTAGATCTATCAAACTTAAATGATACGTTTGGTTCAAGTTATCATATATAATTTTGATTATGTGATTATTAGGTAATCAAATAACTAAAGTTATAGAGTATAAAATATAATATAATATTATTTAGTTCAACTTATTTATTTGAAAAGAATAAAATATAATTAGTTTAATATTTACTATAGTACCATTTATTCAAATAAATTAAATTAAATTAATTATATTAATAATGATAATAATTGATATATATCAAAAATAAATATAATTTAATTATAATTAAATATTTAAAATATATTTATATTTTCTTAATAAAATTCATTAAATTAATAAATATAATTCATTAATTTTATTTTTTAAATTGTAAAATAAGTTTATATGTATCAAAAAAATAATTTATTAAAATAATTATTTTGATAAAATAATTTATTAAATTAATAAATATAATTCATTAATTTATTTTAACAAAATAATTTATTAAATTAATAAACATCATTTAGTAATTTTATTTTTCAAAATTTGACACAAATTTATATATTTTTTAATAAAATAATTTATTAAAATAATTATTTTTATAAAATAATTCATTAAATTAATAAATATGTACAGTTAATTTTATTTTTTTAATTTAAAATAAATTTATATATATTTAAAAAATAATTCTTTAAAAATTATTTTAATAAAATAATATATTAAATTAATAAATATAATTCATTAATTTTATTTTAATAAAATAATTTGTTAAAATAATTATTTTACTAAAATAAATTATTAAATTAATAAATATAATTTATTTTTTTAAATTTAACATAAATTTATATATTTTTTAATAAAATAATTCTTTAAAACAATTATTTTAATAAAATAGTTTGTTAAATTAATAAATATAATTCATTAATTTTATTTTTTTAAATTTAAAATAAATTTATATATTTTTTAAAAATAATTTATTAAAATAATTATTTTAATAAAATAATTTATTAAATTAATAAATATAATTCATTAATTTTATTTTAATAAAATAACTTATTAAAATAATTATTTTAATAAAATAACTTATTAAATTACTAGACATCATTTATTAATTTTATTTTTTAAAATTTAATATAAATTTTTATATATTTTAATAACATTATTCATTAAAATAATTATTCTAATAAAATAATTTATTAAATTAATAAATATAATTCATTAATTTTATTTTTAAAAATTTTAAATAGATTATCTCTTTTAAATTTATAAATTAAAATTTATTAAATTAATTAACTTAATTTCAATTAGATTTCATAATACATTTCAATTAATTAAGTTTTAAAATCAAAGGGTAATCATAAAAAAAAATTCGTTAACCTTTGGAATTATAAAAAATCTTAGACTGCCAAGGTAATCATATTTCTGGGTTATAAATCATTTGTTGATGTTATAGGTGATTATGAGTTTGGACCAAGGGGGTCAGCAGATATCAGACCCGACTCCTGTGTCGACCCATAGATACTGACTCCCAGGCTAGCCCGAGTCAGTTCTCGACTCGCGATCTCTTTCTCCGAGAGCAAAGTCCCTCTCGTCATGGAACTTTGCTCGAATCATGAACTCGGGTCCGACACCTTGGTATCCGAAATGTCCTCCTGAGCCGAAACCTTACCCAAATCGAACCCTTATCCGAGTCCTTTCACCGAATGATCCCTCTTATGAACCCGAAGGTTCCCAGTTGGCTTGGCGCCTTCATCCGCATTCGGATTCGACTAGGGTTCATGCCTAATGGCCCTCGCAGTGCTCTGCTCCATCACTCCCATCATTTCTTCTGACAGTCTCGTCCCCCTTAATTATGATCATCGCCATGACACCCACGTGTGAAATAACCCTACAATCGTATGTCAACGATGGGACTTTCATCCCAATCATTCCATATCTTTTTGACAAGATAATAAGTAATGATAAGACAACTGCCTTAATTAAGATGGGATGTGATTTTCTCCTCTCACATATATAAAGACCACTCCTCTCCGTATTTAGGTACGCGCACACACACACTCTTGACCTCTCTTGTTCTTGTTGTTCTTCTTCTTTTCCTTTCTCCACCTACTGACTTAAGCATCGGAGTGGTCGCGCCAAGGCACCCCTAGCCTTCCTGTTCACGATTGCTTTTCTTGCAGAGTGAGCAGCTCCGTGATCCCTTCAACCCGATCTCGTCTTGGTGCTGAGAAGCCGACAGCGTGTCATGAAGCTGATCTCAACAGAAACAGCTGATGTGGCGGTGATATTATCTTACTTGGGAATCGATTATAACCTACACCAAAAAAGGTTATGATTGATAATTTTGAACAGATAACTAAGATTATCAATAATAATCCTAACCAAACGCCCTAAAGATATATCAAACGTTGACCAAAATTCTATTGAACTGATCATAAGTATGTAGATACAAAAGGCAAATTTATTGTGTCTTTTTTTTTGTTCATAAACAGACCAAAGCAACGCTCTGAGTCATTGGTTCACTAATCGGACAAGGGGGTGGTCAATCATCAAACCACCTGTCGACTAAAGAATTGACCCAGTCATTCAACTTTACAAGGTCAAAGTTAAACTTAGACAAGCAAATAAACAAATCACTGTTCAAGGGACATGAGGTTTGAATCTGTCTTCCCATCATGGAAAATGAGTTTGTTTGCTCGAATGAACTTCACTAAGAAATATTAAGATGAAAACTTTGCACATCGGTCGGCCTGTCAACAAACCGAGAAATCATTCACCGTATGATACAGACAACTAGCTACTTTCGTCAGACTAGTTTGTTTTCCAGACCTTGCCTTTGAATTTGCTTCAGAATTCACAGCCAGTTTTAGTTTCTGAACATCAAAATTTGAGTTTAGCTACTCCTTTCTCATCTAGATAATAATATTAATTTGCCCGTCGTCTAAATTCTGGTGTGTTTTAAGATGGCACTACAAATTAAAAGCAGCCAAACTATTATATATCGACGCAGAGCTAGTCGCCCACACATACATGACACTGAGCAGTGTCTATATTTTTTATTTAGTAGATGCATATGCGGCCATAGTTAAGACGATGACGATGACGATGAGATCGAGCTGCTGCAGCTAATTGCAGCTCGGAATGGACACTTTGCAGGCGGCGGCCACCTTCCGGCCTTGGCTGATGAAGCGACCCAAGGATGGGTTCTTCGCGTACTGGCAGAAGCAGGGGCTCTGCGACCTGAGCGCTGAGCAGCATTGGCTGGACGGCGAGCTCGTGCCTGAGATTGCGCCGGAGCAGGGAGACAGCTGCGACACGTTACAAGTCGCCGACTCCACCGCTGTCGGAGCTCCGACGAGCAGGAGCAGCACAGCCACCGAGAAGAACACACAAGCAGGCTTCATCATCTCGATTGATCGAAGCAGGTGGGTGGTGAAGTGAATGGGAGAGCCAACCCCGGTCTAGTCTTTATAGAGCTAGCAATGAATCTGATCAATCGAATGAAAAATGACTTGATCTCGCGATATTAACGCGGATTAAAAGAAGATGGCCCGCAATCAATGGCATTGAATAGACAGATT
>NW_027432869.1:0-3013 GCF_044706935.1 Curcuma longa
GTGTTAGCATCGTCCCGGTGCAATGCGTGTATTTACATATTTCGTAAACGTGCGTAGCGAAAATAAAACAATAATTAAAACTAATTATCATACAACACACGCATGCATAAACAGGAAATAACAAGTACAAGGCATGGCAGAAAATTAAAATTTTTACAGAATAATAAATTATTCTAACATGTACTTTTTTGATGATGTTTGAGCAGTGTTGACATCAATCGAGCGGTCCTCGTCGGAGTCCCGTTTCTACTGGTGATCCACGCCAAGTTCCCGTCTAGACGGTTTCGGAAGCCACGAGTCGCGTCATCGTCTTCGGTACTAGTCGATGATCGATGACGATCGAATCGAGAGAAGCCTTATTCCGGAACCCATGTAATAACGTTTGTTGTGATTATTTCGGAGCTTTCTAACTATCACCGAGAATCGTATTCCCGATGTAGTTTTTGATGGTCAACTATTAACCGCTGATTTAGGATAAATAATCGAAACATTTTTGATAAAGATGGAATAATCTCGGAAAGTTTCGTAAGCTTCCGTAAAATTGACGAACGATCATCAGACGACCAATGTCGATTGGTCGCGACTTGACAACTCTTCACAAGAGTTATCATCCATATTTTCTTTCCGACAACATTTGTCCTCGATGAACAATTCATCGGAGGCCGGGTGTAGCTCTACACAAGTGCTCCAGTGGCAGGACAAGAAGTTTCAACCGGTATCTACAATAGCTCCGGTAAAGAGACAAACTCCAAAAGAAAACAAAAGCCCTCCTTCTCTGGCAATAAGATCACACTACAGAATATGATCTCTCTACACCAATAAGACCTCTCTACAGCAACAAGATCTCTCCATCAAAATCGACCGACAGCGGCTCCTTCCAGCAAGGCAGGCTACCAATGGCGGCGGCACGGGAGGCCCTAATCTGGCAACATCTTGAAAAGGTAGAACAGAGGAAGGTGGTTTTGAGGTCGTGCTTCTCTGGCGCGGCAGGCGAAGAAGAGAGACGGCGGTCACCTGAAGAACCACAGTGCTGGCGATCGCGAGAGAGAGGAAGGTGCGTCCACGGTTAAGGTTTCGCGCGCCCGAGTCTTCTCCGGCGAGCAGCATAGAGAAGCACCGGTCTGCTCACCACAGCGTCACGCCCGTGGTCACTGGTCCGACGACGCCCTCGCGTGGACGAGAGCAACGGGCGGCACCGCGACCCTAGGGAGAAGGCTTCAAGCTAGGGATCGGCGCTTCTGTTTTTATCGCGCTAGGGTTTTCTCGGTGGAACAGGGAGAAGGAGGGAGGCGCATCCTTTGATTGCGTTCCCCATTTGGAGAAAATTTTTTGCAAATACGCCGTAGCTGGGGATTGAACCGCGGGTCCCTAGGTCACAACCCGGATGTCCTACCGTTGCACCATTGCCCCGGGGACGTCTCTCCCTTTTTCTAGAAGCTACAATAATCAACCTCTTTAAACTCGAATTAGTAATTAGGGTTAGAATAAACCGGGTTTTAGGGTTTGGTTAATTGGTTTAGCCTGAACCGGACTTGGGTTTTGGTTTGTTACTGTAGCAAACCAAATTCTAGGGTTTGCTGTAGCAACCCGAATTTATTTTGGTTTGTTTGGTTTGCTAACCAAATAAACTCCGATTCGACCAAAAATAATTTGTTTGATTCGCCTTCACAAGACGACGCTCCTCACCACATCCGTTTTGTCAAAACCTCTTCCATCGCGAACCAAACCAAGTTGGTTCAATTCGGTTCAAAATCAAATCATTTGATTCACTAATCAAACGACCTCCGATTTGAACAAAATCAATTTCGTTCATTTCATCTTCGTAAGATGAGTTCCATCATATTGTCCTTTATCCGGTCCAATCAGATTTTATTTCTCTTGTTCTGAGAATCCAATTCTCAAACTCGTTTTAAGTCCTTCAGAGAACTTGTAGTGCGTGTGACCCAATAGATTCCCGACTATGTTGGCCGTCCATAATTAACCATTAATTATAGAACGATTATGAGTGACACCTGGTAGTACATCATGATTCTCAATTGATCGAAAAATCAACGATTGATTCCAGAACGTCTTCTAAACCCTTCAGCAGCTACATTGAAACGTGCCTCGTTCCTTTCACCGTCTTATACCCGCTTGGTTCAGGATATGGTCTTTGTGTCGGTCCCCACTAGGCTGACTATGTCACACCTAGCACAAGCTACTTTCTTGTCTTATGGATTCAAGTTACTTGTACATGTGTCTAGGAGTACCGTACTCTTAACATGTAATGCTTTGGCCAAAGACTTTTAGTAATAATCCTGACAAGCGGCCGCAAGGTATACGTCTCTTTTTCCAAGGAGCGGTGAATCCTTTGTGGGCTATTCAAACACCTTCAGGTACTTCGACTTATACTCAATCATCTCGGATCCACACCTCCTCGGAGATGCTTGCTTAAGATGTCAAAGTATAAGCCTCCATGATCAAGGTGATTTGAATACCGCAAGTTAAAAGAAACTCGCACTTAAGCTGCACTGAGATCTTCATTGACATATGTATTGAACCATATGAAGTCTCAAAGCAAGTCATTCCAATAAACTAATTATATTTAACCAACATCCACGTTTAACTCTTAACATCTAATGTCAACAGCAGTGAGATCAGCTGTTTGGCTAACCAATGAGTTCAAAATGTGCTAGTCTTAACAGAATCAATGACGTCCATGCTCATCAATTCCTCGATTAAGGATAATTCTAATACGTTCATAATTACACGTGTAGAGATGCTCACTAGTTGTGATCCAATCACAAATTCTCTCACACTATGAATCGTATTGCGGACATTCAGTATTTGTGTTTAAGATCCAATCAAACACATATGGAATGTGCACTGAAATAGTGAATTACTATTTATCCAATAAATAGTATAATCGCAAGGCGATTGCCTTAGGACACCTCTCAAATCTAACAGCTAGAAGCCACGATTGACCGGAGTAGAAGCGCGTGATTATCGGCGGAGAAGTCGCGACCGGTGGAAG
>NW_027432870.1:0-8851 GCF_044706935.1 Curcuma longa
ATTTTTTAAAAAAAAATAAATGCTCTAAAATATTCCTTATTTATTTACCTATAACTATTTTTTTGATACTCTTTCTTAATTAATTTTTATTTATTTTATCAATGTTATCCTCGTTTCTTTAATATTTTAATATTTTTTCCATAATTTGTTTCAAACATTATTTTACAACTATTTGCATTTAAAAAATTTGTTTAGCTTATTTCTCTTAGTTTTTTAAATTGACTTTTAAGATTTAAAAAAAAATTATACATTTTAAATATTTTGTTGAAATTAAATCTAAACATTTTTATTTTTTATATGAATGTTTTTCTTAGAAACTTCTTTCTCTAGCCAATTTTTTTTTTGTGAATTGTTTAAGTTAGAATTTTCATTTTTTTCTGATTTTTTCAGACTTTTTAAATTCTTTTCTAAAGAAAATGTCTGTATTTTATAATATACTATATAAAGTCTCTCGACCCACGTGACAATTTTTACATACACAAGTATATTCTTTATATCAAAGGGACTAAAGTATACCATCTTTAATTTATATATCCACAATATATACATGGCAAATAATTTGCAATAAAAGAAACATGCACAAACAAACATATAATATAAAATCTTAAAACGATAATTAATTAGACAAATCTAAAGCGTTTTAAATTGCAATACTGATTATGTAAAAATTTTGAATTAATCTTGGTAATTATTTTTAGTTTGCAACTTCCATGCCATCTTAATTATTGGAAATATATATACAAATGAAAAACCGAAGGCAAGTAATAATTAAGTTAATCCAAAATATTATTCAAGAAAACAAGATAAATAAATATGATGAGAAATAATAATATTAGGCAAGAAAACAGTGATATATTAAATCATCACAGATTAAAGTGCAAAGAGAAGCATAAGTCACAACTACTAGATTATATATGGCATGAAAATCAACTTACTTTTACAATAGACAACCCATGTAACGAGTCTATGAAACAGGCTGCAATGCCTTTATAGACAGCTTTGCACACATCGCACCTTAATATCGCATTCATGTTTACCATGTTGTCATCGTGAACTACATATTACAGTAAAAGTCATACATCTGGTTTTAAGCTTAACAGATATTAAAAGGGCAATTAGAATTGGGAGTAAGGAATAAATCCAAAGATTAATTTAACACGAAGGGAAAGGAACCTTATTGTAATGAATGAGATGATCATCACATGAACTGGGAAATTAAAAAGCCATGCAGCAGAAGGGAAACCTATATATATATATATGTTGATCAGATGTCGCTTACTCAGAGAAGCTATAAGCCTTTGCTACACTCTGAAGTACTGCAGGTAGCCAAGCTCGAATTGTTGATATATCATCCACTGAATTAAAGGGGATCGATCGAGTAGATTGTTAGAGAGGGAGAGATGACTCATAGTTGCCATATAGCAAATTAAATCACTAATACACCACGTCGATGACTAGAGCCAACCTAACCTAGGTCACCATCTCACACAGATGCATGGATGGGCCTTAAGTACTTGATCAAGTCCCTGCATGCAGCAGCTTAATTGGTCCATTCTGAAGGGAGATGAGGAGTCATAGATCTTTGTCGTAGTCGATGGAGGAGAGAAGGTTGAGAACCATTTCATTATTCCTAGTACTGTGAGATGTGGAGAAGTCAATTTTATCCTTTATGACCTAGCTCCTTACTATGCCAAAGGCCTTTAAACTTAATTAGGTCTAACCATAGTTAGTCCATCGACACAATATGGAACATCTCCATCTCCTAATATAAATTATAATTCTAAAAATTGCCACGTACACAATGAAAATCTCAAAAATACTATATTAATTAATATAATTAATGATGTTTGTTATCGTCTTCAAAAAGAGTATACTATATATTTATTCTCCTTCTGGAAAGTATGCCCTGGCTCATGGTTTTGTATGCCGCACTGCGACCTGCCCAGGAAAGTAAAGGATACTTATCCTGATTGTTACCATTAATGCAATAATATGGCATGGCCACTTGAGGCAACATAGCAGAGAAAGATTTCTTTTGTTGCCAAAACCGAATTTCTTATGGCCATACTCCGATCCCATAGGCTTCATATAATTATATTAAGAAGCTCCCTGACAGAATTCACAAATCAACAACTCTGTAGTGATAATGTAGTAATGCTCTTTTACATCACCATGCAATGCCACAGATCACCTCTCATTAGCTCCCTCACGTAGGTGAAATTTTTTCCCATTAACTCATCATTAATTTGCCACATGATCTGACTGTGTCCTTCCCACTTCATCTTGTCTCTTATGTACCGGTGGAGAATCCATAAACAAAATCTTCCCCCGGCCCGTTTCCATCAACTCCAACAGCAATTTAAAGACATTCGTCAACCAGAAAATGATGAACCTAATTAACAAAAGTTGCACCCTTCCTTTCTCTATAAATAGGGTGCAAATGCCCACTACCAGCTCATCCGATGAAACCTGACAACGCCATTAATTCTTTAATATTCATGAAGTTGGCTGTGCTTGTTGTTCTTGGACTAGTTGTCATCCTTGCAAACTCATGCTCAGCGATGCCGAGGAAAGCGTTGACGGAGGGTGAGATCCGCAGTGGACAGGCTCCGGCATATCAAGCAGTGGAAGGCTTGGGCTCCTCTGATGCAAACACGAACAACCACCATTATATACCTAGAGATCAGTACAACAACTACGTGAACAGTCCGTATGCGCCTGGAACTGATGGCGATGTGAGCAGTAAGGGTTGAAGACATGGTTCTTCTCCTACCTAGTAACTTAATATATATATATAGTTGTGCTTTTGTAGAACAAGTAGATATATATACGAGCTATATATATATATATATATATGGCTCTGATCTGGCCGAGCATGGATGTCGACGCCTGACATGTGTGATAGTAAATAAAATGGCCAGTTTTGTACAAAATATAGATTTATAGTATTAAAAAAAGGAAAAAAAATACGAACAATACTAAACAGTTAATTAAACAATTCCTTGATTTTGATTTACATACATATAGACTCTTATCGATAAGAAAATTAGAAAATCAGTAGATCTTCTAAAAAATCTGCAGTAGTTTGTTGTGAGTTAATGTCTATGTACACTAGCTAGAATTTTCTTTTCAAATGTATATATATAGCAATATGCCAGTTTTAGCTACTAAAGGATCAAGTACACTAATAGTTGTACATAAATTAAATTCTAAGTATTTTTTTTACTAAATGCAAGGGGGTTGAATTTATATAACATCCCTGTTAGTAGGAGCTAATTAACTTTGTTGTTTTCACACTAAATAGTCTATAGTTTAATATCTAATGTGCTTTGAGGAATCACAATTTTTTTTAAAAAAAAAAGCAGGAGGTTAATTTTATACTATGAATGAGGTGATTATTTCAATTAGTTAAATTTTCTCATGGTTTTATTGGTAGTGGACTTGTCAACTTGGTGGTTCAGCATGGCAGGATGATGAGTAAGGGATGTAGATCATGACTCAACTTGTTATCAACACTTTGAAACTCTTTAGAGGAGAAAAGAGGATAAGAATATAAGATAGAGTTCAAGAAAGGTCATTTCATGATATTTAAAGTAGGAATTAATGCGCGTAGGGATATCTATTATATATAAGGATAAGGAGGAAAATTGATGCAGGATCATATAACAACACAATTAATTTATATCCTTTGATACAATCATATTTCCCTCCGAGCTGTGATGAAAAGAAATCGAAACTATCAACCTCTCTTTAGGCCTTGAAGACGGACAATCGAGATTATGGACAAAAAAGATGATCAATATTCTGTGGCCTCCTAACATAGTTGGCACGGTTGGATTGCAGCACTATAGTTCACTCAAATTGGATCGTCAAAATAAGATTTCATCTTTTATTTATTTAAAATTTTTAAAATTAATTTTTTCTAAAATTTAATTTAGATTTTATCTTTTTATTTTCTTATTTTTTCTTTATAAATGTGAGTTAGACTTTATCTTTTTAAATTTTTTTTCCATTTTAATTTTTTTATTTTTTAGACTATTTAAATAGGGCTAATTAGAGTTCTTGTAAAAAAGATTTTTTGTTTAATAATATTTGTTGACAGTGTTATTTATTTCCTTATCTCATATTATTCTTTCGAATTAATAAGTTTTAAAAGATTATTTCCTACGGTTGCAGTCGAATCAACGGATTCAATATTGCCCACAGGATAATCGCTATTCTGCCCCGTGTCAGTTGGTATCAGAGCTCTTATATCTGATGGATCGTCATCGTGGTCATAATCGTGGTTGTGA
This sequence comes from Curcuma longa, assembly GCF_044706935.1. Classification (NCBI taxonomy): domain Eukaryota; kingdom Viridiplantae; phylum Streptophyta; class Magnoliopsida; order Zingiberales; family Zingiberaceae; genus Curcuma; species Curcuma longa. The sequence continues at coordinate 4,293 of NW_027432870.1, forward strand.
TAGACAGGTTCCGACTGTGGAAACCTCGCATTATGATTGTTGCACTCGAGACAAGATATTTGAAGATCTACAGAGACAAATTACGAAATTATTCCAGTGTCTAGTGGCTCAAGATCTTGAAGATCGTAAGGTACGTGGTCAAGATCATGATAAGAACGTTTTGGCTAAGAAGCCTCACACTGTGATCGTTAGTATCCGAAATCTTAAAGGTCGTAAGTTCTTTTCTTTATACTTAGATAAAATTTTTCTTAAGAAAGATATGGACAACAAAATCGAAATAGTATCCAATTTATAATGAAGACGAGACCGATCAAGTCAATTAGCGAGTCAGTATATGACAAAGTACTTTATGATGATAACTGTAAGATTTTGATCATATGTGAGATTCTAGATAGTAAATTATCTGAGGATGCAATACATATTAATCCATCAGAAGTATAACAACCGTTCAGAGATTTGACTGAGTTAAGTTAGAGGATCTTCCTCCTATTCTACTACTTACGAGACGACTTATAATGTTAAGGATTTTTTATCTTGAAGACACTATCCTGAACTCGAAGATAAGTTATTTTCAACCTGGCGTCTGATGTAGGAGTATCTAGTGGCACGATTAATTTATGTCCTCCGATATAGTTATATTCCCCTCTGAACTATGATGAGAAAAACTCCAGACTACCAACTTCCTTTTTGAGCCTTGAAGAAGGACTATCGGGACTATCGACAAGGAAGATGACAAACTCGTGGTCTCCTAATGCCGTTGGCATGATTGGATTACAGCACTATGGTGCATTCGAATTGGATCGTCAAAACTCTATATTTGGTCTTTTAATTTTTTTATTTATTTTAAATTTTTAAGATTAGTTTTTTTAAAATAGTTTAGATTTTATCTTTCTAGTTTTTATTATTTTTTCTAACGTGAGTTTAGATTTTATTTTTTTAGTTTTTTTATTTTTTCATTTTAACTTTTTCTTATTTCTTAACAGATTAGGGTCCATAAAAGAAGTTTTGATTTAAAAATATTTTTGATAATATTGTTTATTTTTCTATCTTTTAGTATTCTTTCGAATTAAAAGGTTTTAGAAGATTATTTTCGATGACATTCACAGTCGAACCAACGAATTCAATTTTGCCCGCAAAATAATCGCTATCTCGCTCGACATCAGTTGATATTATTAAACCTAGCTATTGATTCCACTGATTGACTACAAATGTCGAGAAATCAATCTTCTAAAACATATTAATTCTGAAGAATAACAAGAGATAGAAAAATAATTAGCATTATCAAAAATATTATTAAATTAAAAATCTCCTTGAATCCTAATTAATCCTATTTCAAGAGTCTAAGAAATAAAAAAATTAAATAAAAAATAAAAATAAAAAATAAAAAACTAAAAAGATAAAGTCTAACTCACGTGTAGAAAGAAAAAATATATAATTTAAAATGATAAAATTTAAATTAATTATTTTTTTAGAAAATAATTTTTAAATTTTTAAATAAATGATCAAATCTAAGATTTTGACAATCCAGTTCGAGTGAGTCATAGTATTGCAATCCAACCATGCCAACCGCATCAGGAGGATACGAGTTGGTCAGCTTCCTTGTCGGTAGTGTCGATCGTCCTTCTTAAAAGGGCTGTTGATATCCTCGATTTCTTTCTCATTACAGCGGGCGGAGGGGGGAGGGGGAATATAACTGTATCGAAGAATATAAACTAATTATGTTGTTGGATGCTCCAGCATCAGATGCTCCAGGTTGAAAAAAATTCGTCATTGAGTTCAGGGTATCTTCAAGATCAAAAATTATTAAGTGTTGATGAATCAAAAGTCATCGTATAAGTGATAGAATGGAAGGAAGATCCTTTGATATTAATTCAATCAAATCTTTGGACGATTGTTGTATTTTTAATGGATACACGACATCCTCAAATAATCTGTCATCTAGAATCTCACAATCATCACTATAAAATACCTCGTCATATACTGGCTCGTCAGTTGACTCGATCTCATCTTCGTCATAAATTGGATCACTGATTATTTCGATCTTGTCGTCCATATCTTTCTCAAAAAAACTTTTATTCAAATAAAAAAAAAAGAACTTAAGACCATTAAAATTTTGAACATTACGATCACAGCGTGAGGCTTTCTCAGTTGGAACTTGCCTATCACAACCTTGACCACCTACCTCACGATCTTCAAGATCTCGCCGCTAGACGCTAGAATAACTCCGTGATTTGTCTATGTAGATCTTCAAATATCTCATCTCGGGTGCTACGATCACGATACGAGGCTTCCTCAGCCAGAACCTACTTATCACGACTGCGATGATCATCCATGGGATTTAAAAGCTCTGATACCAACTGATGCCAGATGGGATAGCGCGATTATCCTACGAGCAATATTCATTCTATTGATCGACTATGAACATCAAAAATCAATCTTCTAAAATTTATTAATTTGAAAGAATACTAAAAGATAGAAAAATAAATGATACTACCAAAAATATTATTAAATTAAAATTTCTTAAGAACCCTAACCCTATTTAAATAGTCTAAGAAATAAAAATAATTCTAAAAATTTAAAACAAACAATAGAAAAGGTCAAAAAACTAAATCTAAAATTTTGACGATCTAATTTGAATGAATTATAATTCTACAATCCAATCGTGTCAATCACGTTAGGAGGTCACGTGTTAATCATTTTCTTTGTCGGGCCGGCTCTAGGCATAGGCCACTAAGGCCTATGCCTAGGGCCCCATTTTAATTAGGGCCCAACTTTGAATATATCAATATATATATTAAAAAATAAAAAATATTAAAATAAGTTTATTAATCGGTTTAATCGATTAGAGTCCCGAAAACCCCTTAAAACGCCCAGAAAATCCTAAAAACCGTTCACCTTCTTTTCGCTCTGAAATCTGAATCCCCGATTTGAACCGAAATTTCCAAGTCGTCGTTCGCCTTCGCCTTCGCCCCGCCCTGCGGCCTGCGCCTTCGCCCAGCCCTGCCTTGCGAGCCCTTCGCCTGGCCCTGCGCCGTCGCCTTCGCCTTCACCCGGCCCTGCGCACCCTTCGCCCGGCTAGCCGGCCCTGCGCCTTCACGGCTTCGCAGCTTTGCCCGGCCCTGTGCACCCTTCGCCGGTTCGCCCGACGACCCCGACCCTGCGCCAGTGCGCCTTCGCCTTCGGCCGAGTGCCGACCCTACGCCTTCGCCTTCAGCCGGCCTTGCGCGCCCTTCGCCTTCAGCCGGCCCTGCGCGCCCTTCGCCTTCGCGCCCTAACCCTTCGGCCTTCTCGCCTTTGCCGGTGAGCAATGATTTTTTTATTAAATGATCTTTATTATTTTATCAAATGACTTATATTATTATGATTTATTTCATCATTAAATTACTGGCATCTTTTGATGATTAAACAATCAGACTAATTACTTCATTTAATTTGATCAATGACGAGATAATTCTGATTGAAAAATGGAATGAAAATATAGTTTTCATGTTCATGAACGAATTGAATTAAGAAATAAATATATATTGATAGAATATGTAAATAAAATATTATAAATTGATCTTTCTTCTGCCCCTTAAATAATTTTTTAGGGTGAAAATTAATGTATCTGATTAATGATTAATGTATGTGTTTCTTTAGGGTGAAAAGTTTTTAGAAAGTTGGAAGTCTTGAGGGCTTATTTTTTAAGACATGGAAGCTAAAGAAAGTACACAAAATTAAGGCCCCTTCGCTAGACCTCGTCGGCTCGTCGCGGTTGAAGAAGAGCAGGACCGAAGAAAAGTGGTAAGCACCGAGCACTCCCTTTGTGAATCTGTTCCTTTTTGCTACGCATAAATTAGATTGTATTATTATTTAATTCTAAAATATTTTTATTTCCATAAAATAGTAGGAAATTATATTTTTATTATTATTATTTGAATATAAATTAAATATGGCTAAAAAATATGATTCTGGATATATAAAACGCATGAAAAAAAGAAAAATAGAAGAATTTAATGAATCTCAAAAATGCGCACTTGATAAATTTGTTATTAATAATAAAAATCAAAACTCAGAAAATAATATAATTGAAAATTTAAATGAAATAATAAATCCAGAATTAAAAACAGCACTTGAAGTATTAAATTTTATAAAAAAATTAAATTCTTTTCTTAATGCATGGATAGCTTATAGAATATTACTGACCATACCTGTTAGTGTAGCTTCAGCAGAAAGAAGTTTTTCAAAATTAAAATTAATAAAGTCTTATTTACGTTCAACTATGTCTCAAGAAAGATTAAATAATTTAGAAATGTTATCAATTGAAAAAAATTTATTATTAAAATTTGAATATGAAAATTTAATTAATAATTTTGCTTCTCAAAACGCAAGAAAATTTAATTTTATATAAAAAATTTATTTTTAAAATTAATATTTTAATTTATTTTAAAAAAATTTAAACTCACCATTGTCGGTCTCAAGTCCGAATAAAAAAGAGGTGAGAGAAAATTTTTTAAAATAATAATAATTATTTTAAAAAAAATTCGCCTAGGGCCCCCTGTAGGCTTGAGCCGCCCCTG
>NW_027432871.1:0-5240 GCF_044706935.1 Curcuma longa
ATCCCTATCTTCTTTAATCTTCTTCAATTAAGTGTAAATTAAATAAAAGGAAAGGATCGCTCGCTCATCAGCTCCATTGAGCGATATTCTCGTAGAATTTGCATGCACAAAAAGCCTTTTGTTCTGGTTCGTAAATACAATATTGTTCTAGGTAAATGCAAAAACATACCATCTTGATCATTAAAAAGAACGACTTTAAATCTTTTGAGTAAATTGAAGAATTAAAGATTTGCCCAGTTTTGGGGTCAAAGTTTGGAAAAGACATGCGAAGAAAGTATGAACTTGCAATGTCGGTGCTGAAAAAGAATACAGTACTGCCGAAATGTCACTTGAATTATATAAGCTAGCTAGAGAGGTTTTCCTCCGTTTGATCTGGTCAAAGCCAATGGCGTCCGGCCAAAAACTTGAATTTTTTAGAGTAATTCAAATTAAGTTATAACGACTTTTTAAGCTGGAAATAGAGAAGAACAGAAAGAAGCCGAGGAGGGAAAAAATAAAAAGAATCGATGAAATGATCAGAAAAGAAAGAAGAGAAAGAAGAAGGGAAGATGTTTGGTTCCTTGGATTGATTGAAGGCATCATAAGAAAAATAAACCAAATAAAAATGAGACATAATGAGATCAGTAGGTTTGCATGTTTGTATATATCAGACTGAGTAGTCTAGGTATAAGGATTAATCACCTACACTTTATCTGCTGGACTTGAGGGGCTCCATGATGTTGCTACGGTGGTGGCTTCAGATCTACAGGTTGGCGAAGCTACCAGCAGCCAAAGAAATTAAAAGGATTATTTTTTTATAGGAAAACTAAGAGATAGACAAGGCAGCTGAGGCGAAAGAGACTCCAAGTACACATTTCTCCAGAAACTAGATGAAAGGAGACCACATAGATGCGATTATTAAAGATTTATTTATAATTTAAACAATCGGCACTCAAAATAAGTTGTTTGTAAACAAGGACCAAGGACCGGACACTTAAGAGCATAAAAATAAAAATAATAAATATAAATTATAATCTTGAAAATTTATATATATATATATATATATATATATATATATTAAAATAAATAATGTATGTAATTAATATCAAATTGTAAAGGATGACAACAACCTCAACAAGCCATGACTATATACCACTACTTCGGTTGGCATATCACGTTTACATGTTTAAAGACTTTTGATCTAGGGGCCGGGGCATGGTGCAATGGTAGGATTATAGATGGATTCTCTAAAATACTATGATTTAATTTTTGAATGGAGCATCCATATTCTCTATTTGATAGAAAAAATTATAGAAAGCAACACCAAGTACGATTACTTTTGAGTTACCATCTGACGGAGCAACCATATTGCGGTCCACGATTCTAATACCTAAATAAGAGCACGACACTCTACAACAATAGGTTAATCATGGAGGTCGACTTTCGGTAGTCTCAACGTAAACATTTCTTGAAGTTTCTTTGATGGTTGATGAAATTTTTTTTTAGGACCGAACAGTGGCATAGTCACGTGGGGATGGGAGGGGGTGACCCCCTTGAGATTTATAGATCGATCAAACCAATTTAAGTCAATATATTTGGTTTGGTCATAACTTGACCACATCAACTCCAAATCAATTTCAGTTCGAACCAATAAAATCTTTATCTCCACATCTACTCGTTAATTAATTTAGATTGAACCCCATTTAATTTTAATTCAACACTCTTGTTTAGTGTTCGATGATTCAGTTCGTTTATTTGTTATTATTATAAAATACTCTTAATTTATTTTAAATCGATCAAACTAATTTAAGTAACTTGATTCAACCATAACTTGATCAAATCAACTCTAAATCAATTTCAATTTAAATTAATGAAATCCTTATCTCTGCACCCACTCGTATGTGCTACATACATGAAGAATTAAGATGAATGATCCATGTATAGAAAATAAAAATTCATATAAATTACATTAAATATAATATCAAATGAACTTCACAAATACATAAATACACAATTATAAAAATTATTATCATATCATAAATCAAAATTTACACTACATCTACTTCACAATATCATAGTTGATGATATTTAATTTTCACCCGATTAAATAAGAATTCTTCTAGATTAGACCTCCATGTGGATTTTTTAAGATCAAAATATATCTGATTCATAGTTATTTCTCTCTCTATTTCTTCTCCAAAATAGTCTCAAACCCTCATCATTTGATGGACTGACCCACCAATCACCACTGTTAGTTGTCAAAAAATTAAAACTGACTACATATCTAGAAAGCCTCAACCTAAGCTATCTATTGATACCACATTTGCGAGAAAAAAATTGTGACTTAGAATAAGTCTGTCGGGTCTCTTCTCTAGCCAGAGCTGTGCAACTCATTTTTTACTGTCGCCATTGGTTCTTGTCGTCAAAAATTATGGTTTGAGTAAACATAAACTCAGTTTCAGTATATAAAGTGTAATTTTGAAGGTTGTAATGCAGTGAGTGAAATGAAACCTTAGCTCACTTTTCGATTGTTTATTTGATTTTTTTGACATTTAATTTGGAGTAGAAAATTTTAAACATTGTTTAATTGATTGAATTGTGTTGTGTTCTTAAATAGATGTTGAAGAAAATAATTTCAAAGATCGACGAATAGCTATTTTAACTAGAACCAAGGGCATGCCAAAATTTTTGAATTTAAGTTTGTTTCAACTCTTTAAATTCGAAATTTAAACTTTTGGATTATGAAAATAGATTTACACTAATGTTTGGAATTTTTGAAAAGTTCAGCTTATATTTTTTAAGTATTTTCAAATTTTTAGAGTTGGATAATTCGATTTTGAATATGTTTGATGTATTATAATTATGAAATATAATTTTAAAAATTATTATATGTAGTTGTGAAGTAAAATATAAAATTTAAGACTTTTCAAAAAATTTATTTGAATTTATCTCTTCTAGTTGGTAATCATGACTACGCTATCAAATCTATCACCTCCATAATTAATCGCTTCAAAAAATGTAGTACTTCTCACTACTAATAATGAAGTTATTGATCGTATACAAATATGGTTCACGACTTCTTTATTGTCAGTCTATGATCTCTAATTTCCTATGGATTATGGTCACATTGTATGCAACTTTTCACATCATCATTTTCTAGGATTAATGGTCATAAGCAATAATAAATAACTTGGTGAATAAACCGTCCCTAATTTACTAGAGACTACAGTCCTAACCTTCGCATGTACCTTTCCACTCAACAGCGCCGGCATTGCCGACCCCTCCGATAGCAGCATCCTCGGCGAAGACAACACAACCGTTGGTGAAGACAACATGACCGCGGTGTTCGAGTGGGTGATGAGGGTTAACGTGCTGAGAGCGCCGCTGGGGACGAAGCACGCGGGGCGGGCCATGGTGGCGGCGGGGCGAGGCGGGAGCATCATAATCACAGCGAGCTTGGCATCGGCGGTGGGAGCGATGGGTCATCCTGTGTACTCCCGCTCGAAGCACGCGGTGGTGGGGTTGGAGCGGAACACGGCGGCGGATCTGGGCAAGCACGGGGTGCGTGTGAACTGCGTGTCGCCGGGGATCGTGCCGACGCCGCTGACGGAGTCGCACTATCAGGCGAGCGAGGAGGAGCTGGAGGCATTGGGAGAGGTGATCAGTTAATTGGCAGATATATTGTCGTTCATCAGTAAACTAAATTTTAGTAGTTAAAACTATTGATTAGTTTCGGTTTTGATTCTATGTATCCATATTTTAAATAAATTAACCTATTTAAATTTTAGCTTCAAACCTACCTGTAATTGAAAGTTAATTTTTTTTTAAAAAAAAAATTAATAATAAACATACATCAAATAGCTTTACATATATATTATTCCAAATTTATAGAAGTTTAATCATATTTTAAAATAATAATAATAATAATGTTTTTGAATTAAAAACCCAACAAATGTACTAAAGAAAAGAAATCAAATTTAGATTTTTATTGAGAAAAAGAAATGTCTTTGCATCTAGAAACGGGACCCAAGTCATCCGACACAATCAATATATAACACCATCTAATTGTCCATTCCAAGTTCTTATTAGCCATGCATGTGAAGACTATTTGCCTTTAAAAACTGTTTTTCAACGTTTTTTCTTGGATCATACATGTGAAGATATATAGTGACTTCTGTTAATTTAATATAATTTAGTCCACATTTACAATTATACAGTCAACAAATAGGAAAATGGAGACATAAATATACATTTAAAAGCGTGGAATAGTATAATTCCCAGTTCCCACAAGGATGATACCTTCTCATATCACCGCCTATAAATCCGGAAGAAGAGGGATCAATCAAGCATCACCAAAATTTAATTGGAGATTAGTAAGATATTTTCAATGGAGAGGAGGTCTTTACTTTTAATTAATCTGTTAAATTTTTATAGTGTTTTCATTCGCCTTAGTTAATGGATTATATGGTTGATTAATTGATTCATCAGGCTCGAAGGTAAGGTCGCCGTCATCACCGGCGGCGCTAGCTGCATAGGCGAGGCCACTGTTAAGTTGTTCGTCCGCCACGGCGCTCGTGTCATCGTCGCCGACGTCCAAGACGAGAAGGGGAAGGCCCTCTGCGCCGACCTAGGCTCCGACGACATCGCCTCCTACGTCCACTGCGACGTCCGCCTCGAGTCCGACGTGAAGCGCGCCGTGGACACCGCCATCTCCCTCCACGGCAAGCTCGACATCATGTTCAACAACGCTGGCATCATCGACTCCTCCGGCAGCAGCATCCTCGGCGAGGACGACACGACCGCGGTGTTCGAGCGGGTGATGGGGGTCAACGTGCTGGGATGCTGCTGGGGACGAAGCACGCGGGGCGCGGGGGCGGGCCATGGTGGCGGCGGGGCGAGGCGGGAGCATCATAATCACGGCGAGCTTGGCGGGAGCGCTGGGTCTTCCGGTGTACACGTGCTCGAAGCACGCGTTGGTGGGGCTAGCGCGGAGCGCGGCGGCGGAGCTGGACAAGCACGGGGTGCGTGTGAACTGCGTGTCGCCGTCTGTTGTGGCGACGCCGCTGGCGGTGTCGAGCCTGCAGGCGAGCGAGGAGGAGCTGGAGGCATTTGGAGAGGTGATCTCGACTCTGAAGGGTGTGAGGCTGAAGGCGGAGGATATGGCGGAGGCGGCGCTGTTCTTGGCCAGCGACGAGTCGAGGTTCGTGAGCGGCCACAACCTTATGGTCGACGGAGCCTCCAACGTCACCAAAATATTCTAA
>NW_027432872.1:0-9538 GCF_044706935.1 Curcuma longa
GACCAGCTTGAGGTGAATGCGACCAGAAGAACTGAGGGGATGGAGCCATTGTAGGTTGTAATGCATAAACTGGATGTGTTGGCTGTTGAAGGTTTTGATGAACAGGAACTGGTACAGCGACAGGAGTTGTGGGAGGTAAGGCAGCAGGAAGAGGAACAATGGGCCTCAGTGATGAAAAAGAACTTGTGGCTGTTGGTTTTATTGTGGCAGTATTTGAAACCACAGCAGAATTAGAAATTCCCAAAAATGGTTGGACCCTGTCACTGCTTGGTATTTCAGCATGCACGGTAAAAGATGGAGCAGCTGGAATCGACATGCTTGTTGAACTGGCATTGACACTTGTACCAGGGGCCATTGAGGTACTAGATGGCAAACAATGAGATGTTTGTACAGAGAGAGAACTAGCCAGACTTGGGGAAGTGCTAGTAGTTACCATTGCAACAGCATCTGAGGTATTCTGCTAAAATTCAAAAATAGTTTATTGTATATATACAAAAATAAAAGCATATGGACAAAGACAAACTGTTCCATTTTTGTAGCATACTTTCTCAGAAGATGGGATTGTTTCAGATTTTTCTGCAGTCAAAAGTTGATTGTTCCCACCGAACAAGAAATTCCTTTGCTTTGTAGCATCTCCTCTAGGAGCAGACAAAGGAAACTGCATAGGTGCAGGTGAAATTGAAGATATAGCTCCTGGGACAAAAGCAGCAGCATGGATGGGTTGTCTTGGAATTGGAGGTTGCAAGGAACCACTGGAAGGAGTAAACCTTCCACCTTGAAACCGTACTTGTACAGGAGCCTACCAAAAAGATCAAATAGTATCCTGTCAAGAAACTTAAAAAAACTGATACAGAAATAAGAGATGATTAACACCTAAAGCCATGAGAATTACAGTTTCAAGTTGAATCTGCTGACCAGATGCTGGGACAACATTAGCATGTGGGACTACGCTGAATGAAAAAGGTCTGTTGCCTAAAAACTGGCCAGGAACAGGGGGTTGTAGAGCTGCAGCAGGCATTGGCGGTGTCAACTTAAAAGCCTGCAATTGTTTTTTTCCCCTTTTAACCAACTACAAAGGATAATCAGTGTTTACAAATATCTGTTAGATAAAGATACAACAGAGAAACTAACAGGAGAAGACGACAGCTGCTGAGTATTTGAAGGGGTTGAATTCATTCGAGGAACCACATTGTAAGAAAAAGATGGTGCTGGGACAACATAGCCAGATGATGAAGCAAACTTAGCCCTAACAGAATCTTGAACAGGTTCATTTTGCTTTACAAGAGAACCTGTTTGGGATAATGAGCTTTGAGCAGGAGTTACAGAAACAGCAACAGTAGATTCAATGGACTCTGGCAATGAAGATGATGCAGTTGTCCCTTGAACTGATGGACCCATTGTTGGAGCAGTTGCAGATGTAGGTGTACCATCAGCTGATCCCGCAACAGGTTCTGTGCTTTCAGAATTTGAAACCAAAGGAGGGGGGGGAGCTTGCATCTCGTGTACAGGTCCTGCTGTTGCCGACATTGTGAATCTAAAATAAAAGGTAAATAAAATCATTGTACAATACATAATCAAAAGGTATCAAGATTTCTAAGAGATGAAAGAAATGACAAATCTTCATTATTATTCACTAGTGAACTCAAGCTGTGGGTATGTTTTTGGTGAAAATAAATTTGATAAAGCATGCCTCAAGCATATGCAACTTTAAAGGCCCTCAACAATGATAATGTGAGAGGAAAATTACAGAACCCACATCACTGACTCCCAGTAGGCTCACAACATCAACTATTATAACAAAAAGCATGATAAAAGAAACACAGTTTTCAATGCAAGATTAAGTTCAAATACATGTGTATTACAACTAGAGTCACTAGACTCGCGACACCAATTATTCAAAAAAACATCATAGAAGAAACATAGTTTTCAATTGTTAAGAATAAGTTTGGATACATAAACGTAAATCTATTTTTTGATCACTATTTACCAACATTGTGAAAGAGGCACACAGCCAAAGTTCAAAATCCCAAGCCATGCTAGAGTTTTAGTCTTTGACTAGAAAGATAGTATTTTTGTATTATGTCAATGTTCTAATGCATGGTATCGAAATAAAGAAGAAAATAAGACAAACTTAGACTCAGACTTCATGTTCCATCTAAAATTGTATACTTTTAACCAAAGTTTAAAATTTTGAGCCATGTCGAATTTTTTATTTATGACAGAAATGATACAGTTTCGATACCGTATCAAGCTGTGCCGATATAATTTCAATACTTTTTAAATATAAATATATTAATTTTAAAAAAAAATTATTAATATTTGATTATTATAGATGCTTATTATTGAATTATATTTGAGTGGTTGAATTCAAATTTTGATATTATCTCATGAAATGTTTGATGTTTATCGAGTAAAAATCAATTTAGGATTAGTTGAAATCTACCAAGTAGACATGGCAAGATCAAGTAAATTTAAATTTATTTTAATTTAGATTTATTTTGATCAATTTAAAATTAAACCAAATATATATATATATATATATATAATAATTTAATTTATAGAAGAATATTTTATAAAGTTAGAAATTATATTATATTTATTTTTTTATTTTTCCTAACAATCTATTCCCTTAATCTCAAAGAGGTTTATTTTTCTTTATTTACCTCGTGGACATGGAGAAGAAAAAATTAACCATCCTTTAAGATGGATTTTATTTCTATCTATCTCTTAGATGGATGAAGAGAGAAAAAATTAACCATTGTTAAAGACGTAAAGATATTTTTCCTCTCTATTTACAATCGTAGAGGAAGGAGAAAACAAAATTAACACAAGACAAAGGAGAGAGTGACGGAGGGAGGGAAAAAATAATGGAAAAAAATTAACCCTAATTTTTTCCTCTCTTGGAAGGACAGAGGAGGTAAAAATTAATAAAGGAGGAAAAAATTAACGGATAAAGAGAAAAAATTAAGAGAGAAAGGAACAAGGAGAGGAATTTAAATTAACAATAAACAAATTAAAAATTAAAAAAAGGACACCATGATGTTGCAACTGCCTCCACAACCGTGTCGGTGCTAGTCTGCGAAAGGAACATCAATGTCGATCCGTAAGCGGAACGAAAAATTTAGCATTTTATACCATGGTTTTAACATTATTTTTTATGGACACAAGTTATAAACATAAATAACATCATTATCTCAATTCATCTTTATGTAAGTTATAGCATGCCAAAGGATGTCGAGTGTTAACATGGTACAATACTCATTAAAATGATTGACATAGCAACACATGAGACATTATTTGTGCTTAGTAGTATCAAGTTTCGTAATTCATTAGAACAATATGTTCAACCATGTCACCCAGTATGGTACGACATTTCAAATCATGCTCATAGCATCTATTATTTAAAAAACAAGGACAAGGAATATTGTTTTTTAATTCTCGAGAATAAGTTTAAATACATGTGTTTGATAACTCATTTTTTATCTGCACTCACCAACATTGTGAAGGATCAATCTCTATTTTTGACTATTAAAAACTCATTTTGGACAATCTTACTCCAATCGACGACCATTGAACACCTTTTGAATCCACTTATACTTGTTAACTCCTAATTTTTTCTTTGTGCTTCAACTGAAATAAGATAAAAACCATAACGAGTGCATAAAGGCATCTCTCCTTGGAGAGAGAGCAAAACCTCATAGAACACCAAAAAATTAAGAGAATATTGATGTTGCAATTACATTATGTGCTGATAATTTATGAAAACTATAGAAAAAAGAAACTTAAAAAAAAACTATGTCTAGAATATAGTGGATTTACCATAAATACCAAAGTACATTTCAACATATCATCTTCATCATCAAGCTCAAGTTGTGTATCTCAACTAATTGGTTCTCAACATGATTTTGTGAGTAAATCCAACATAAGAGAATAGGTTTTTAGCATGATTTTGTGTTTATCAAAAGAGAATTATTGGCTACTCACAAATTTAACAATAAACCTAACTACAGTCAAAATGGGGATGGAATGAGATCTAGGAAATTCGAAATCAAAAGAAAACCCTTGAAAAGCTAACTTACAATTGATTAATTAGCTAACATGGCCGAAAACGAACCAACACGAGGGATTAGCTAACATGGCCGAAAACGAACCAACACAAGGGATTACTAAGAAAATCACCATCAGCTTTCATAGTAGTCTAATCTAATTCTTAATCACTTTCATGCTTAAAATTTTTAGAAGTTCAGAACATATATTCAAGATGGATTGCCAAGATAGAAAATAAAACATTCAAAAATTCAAATTGCTTCTTTAAGCTTCCGTGACCTCAATTTTGATGGCAATTGTTCGTGTTGCAAAAAATCATTTTGTAATTAGCATATTCACTCTAATCCATCCTTAATCCAGCATCTACTCCCACAAAACCAACCACTCACCAGAATCTTTAGAGATAGGTAAACCACAAAATGGCCTCAAACCCAGCAATGTTAATCTATAAGTTGACAAATATTAAATACAACTTAAAACCCTAAGCTCGCCCTTTTTAAGGAAGATCACAATTCCATAGAGCCACTAAACAATGAACAAACATTCACTTTATTATTCCATCAATCAGAAAATCCAACAATCACTAAAAAGGATAAGCACTTTGGCTGCGTAGAAGTAAATTTCATTAGAATAGAATAGACAAGAACAATATAAAGCTACTCCAAAGGACCAAGCAACTAGTTTGGGCACCAAAACCTTTCATGAACCTGCTACCATGCCTTCGAGGAACGAGCAAAAAAAATTACCACATGAGAGAAACGAGGCTTCGGTGAGGTTTTGCAATCTAAAGATGCACTAGTCGAAACGCTTGAGTTGTTCTCAATCTCTTGGCGCAAGGTGGGTAGACTAGCCGAGGATAGCCTTTTCAATGTGGAGGCAACGTGGCGACATAGCGAAAGTAAGCAAGAGAAACCTACGATGGGTATTACTGGGAGCCACAGACGACCTCAGTTGTTTCAAACCGTTTAAGGCATCAAGATCAAATTTAGACTTGGGCTAATTTCATTTAGACCCAATAACATTTCATAATTTAGATATACTATTAAATGTTACCAAAAAATTTCACATTATCATTTTTTTTAAAAAAATTAAAAGATATATATTTGGCAGGACACAAATTGGATATGTTTAAAAAAAAACATATAGCTACTATAAGTTATAACATAGTTATCCTTATCGAATATAAGATGATAACGAGATAGAGCAAAGCATACTTTTTAAGTTCCCATGGAATAGAAGAACACAAAGGTTATAAGATGAACTCTCCTTCTCAATTGTAAACTCTCATTCTCAATTGTATTACAATGTGAAATAAGGCGACCTTAGTTGGAGTGAGGTGGACAAATCTTAATTAGAAAAATATCAAAAGGGCACCGCATTTGAACTTTTTAATCAAATTGATCCCTCATTCTCTCAACTAAAATAATCAGATCAGCCCTCTTTCAGTGTAATCTGTCATTCAAACACTTATGAATTTGGCTTAAATAGTATTATTATCCAGCTTAAAGTGTATCCTTTTTCTAAATCCTAGGTCTACAAATGCTATATCATCTCCTTGCAAAGTCATTTCATCTCCTAATTTTCAGTAAACTTTTCTCATTTATTCTCTGATTTATATTTTCATTCTTCTTTGTGTATTTGTGTTTTCATTTCTTTTTTACTTTCACGTACTAGTGTTGGGTTTATTTGTCATTCATGTAGAAGTAGTTTTAGGCCTATCTAAACTTAAACTTATAAAATTTCCAAAATGAATAGTTGTTTTGGATTCTCCTCTCATTGAGGTTGTTGTTCATTTATTTAGTTTTTTATGCCCATATAGCAGTTTTGACCAAAATTATTATATGAATCTAGATCAACCAAACATCCTTTTTTGCTACTTAGAACTAGCACAATCATTTTGTAAGTTCCTTTTTCAATTTTAGACAATTTAATCATGTAGTAGTTTTGACAAAAACTAGTACATGGATCTAAACTGCTGAAAATTTACAAACAAGCACTCCTTCGTACTTCCATAAATCTATTTAGTCATTCTATCTCTTCATATTTTTTAATAATATTGGACATTGTAGGTTCATATAGTAGTTTTGGCCAAAATTATTACATGAACCTAAACATAAAAAATTGCAAATGAGTAGATTGTTGTGCTCCCTAATATCTATTGAGTTGTTCTATGCCATACCCCACACAAGTTAGGCATGCCATGATGCTAGCTTTGCTTGTCAAGCGTGAACTGCAATAATGTCAAAGCAAAAATATAGGCAAAAGCTAACTAAATGCATACCTTTGAAATAAAACTACACTAGTGTTATGCACTCATTTCAACAAATAACTTGGATGTCAAAAACTCCAAAAATGAGCATAAAATACAAAATTGATATAAGAAAGAAGTGCATGATGTAAAATATCTCATAAAATGATCTAACAAATAACTAGGGTTATCATTTTCTTAAATTTTCCTCTTAGATGGTTTTCATCATTGTTAGTATTTCTATTTTTTTTTTACTCTTACAAGTAATTCTTTTTTAATTTCTCAGGGAATCACACACACACACACACACACACACACATATACAAGGGCAAACAATCTACAATATGCCCAATAAAGGACGTATCATATATAAGGATGAACGACCTATAATCCATCTAGAATTAAGTGCATATCATAAACATATATAAACATGTTGGGTGAACAACTTGTAATCCACCGGATAAAGATGTATCGTATATACGTGGAGTGAACGATCCGTAAGCCACCCAGAGATGCATCTCATAAAAGAAAGGATGAACTACATACAATCCACCCAATGAGAAAAATCATCTCATATACAATAGTCGAAGCCTACACATATACTAAAAGACTCAAGGACCTTTTTAAGTGTGGAATTAATGCTTTACAACATAAGCAATTCAATTATTTATTAATTTAATATAAATCATCGTGCAACTACTTTAGAGCGCAGAGCCAAAGCTTTATATTACATGTGATGCATTCATTATTCTATTAATTTAGTATAAAGTTATGCAACTCCTTTAGAGCACGGACATAAAGCTCTATAGTAAAGGTAGTTCATTTATAGTTTTGTCAATTTTGTATAAAGTGTACACAACTCATTTCAAAATGCAGAGTCGAAGCTAAGTATAAACGATTTATCTATTATTTTATTTATTCAGTAATATAATTATACATCTAGTTTCTTATAGTTTCTTAGGGCAATTCATAATCTTTTATAAGATTACTTTTAATTTCATCCTCTTTATATTTTATTCCTATTAATCATTTTTGTAGTAAATAAATTTTAAGAAGCAACAAAGAACAATGAATAACAACAAGATAAACTAAGGACAAACAATGTGAAGGCATATATCGAGCAACAAGAGTAAATATAAACATGTAAATAATTTTCTTTTCTAACCACTTGATAATGATATCTACTTTCATAAAATTGAATCATGCACAAGGTAAATATGATGGAACAAGCAAGAAAAACCCACCTCAAGGGAAGAATTTCCAATTTGGTGTTTTTGCCTATACTATTCGCCCCCCCCCCCCCCCCCCCCCCCCCCCCCCCCCCCCCCCCCTAGTTAGTTATAACGAAATATGCAAGATATACACAAGATTCCAATTCTTACTAATGATCTTAATCATCAAGCCAACCAAAAAAAATCCAGCACCATTGAAAGATACAAATGGAAGCTTTAACCTTGTGCCTCCTACCTTATCGAACCTTACCATCCAAACACAACAAATCCTCCTTTTAGTTAGACATCAAAGCAGTCTCCAATTCATTTTAAGGGTGGTCTTTATGTGCCACTAGATCATATCCACAGACACCGAACCAAATCTAACCAACTTAGAAATACCAAAGCCAAATTCTGCAATAGGTAAAGAGAAATAGGGTTGCAGCAATTGAAACTTCATCAAACCCACCAGAAAAGATGAGAACCGTGCGCTGATTGGAATGAATGGGAAAGAAAGAAATGTTAGCACGGCGACAATGACGTAGACAACAGCAACATAGCCAGCGATTGTTGAGCCTCGATTGATGCTCCCTCGTTGGAAAACTTTGACAGAAGGCGACGAGAGACAGCAATAGTAACGGGAGCAGCGTCACAGTTGGCTTCTAGGAACGACGGCGACGCGGAGAGACAGTAGCAGCGCGGAGCGGCGGCGTGAGTTGCTGGCGGCCTCGGAAGCGAAAAATCGAGAGCATGCGGCAGAAAAAGGGGAAATAGGGTTCAGTTTATTATTTTGCACTTTTACATAAGGTTTTTGAAATTACAGTTAGGTCCTTTAATATATTTAATATAAGGAATACACCATTCTGTGTCTTCCTCTTCAATTTTGGCTCGATCAATAGTGTTGCAACTATTATGACGACCTCATTCTTTTCTTTTATTTTCTAATTTTGACTAATTTATGTTTATATAATAGTTTTAGCCGTATAGATCTAAATTGGCGACCTAAGGATGACCCTTCTATTGTCTTTCATGAAGCTTCTAAAGGCATTCTCTATTTGTTTGAATTCTAAAAAGCAACTTAGTAAATCAAAATTGGCATATGAACCAAAGTTGTTTAAATTTCAAAAATGACCTCTTTATTATGTTCCCTAGAGCTGTTAGAGTTAGTATATGTTTTTAGTTCTACTAATTTAATTTTAAGAGGTTATTAATTTAGGTTTAGGAGGTTATATATATAACAGTTTTGATAAAACTTTTACATGGACCTAAAGTATTCATATCTCAAACATGACCCCTCTTTTATGTTTCTTGAAGTTTATGAAGTTATTTTATGCTCTCACTTATGCTGTTTAAGTCTCATGATATCATGTAGTAATTTTAGTCAAAATTATTATATTGATTTAAATTGTCCAAACTTCAAATTTGATCAATTTTTGTTTTCCTCATAACCTTGGGATTGATTATATGTTATTGGTTTTGTTGTTTGAATCCTAAGAGGATATGACCAAAAATGTTATATGAATCTAAATTTCACAAATGAATCCTCCATCATTCTATGCTTTCACTCATGTTGTTTGAGTTCGACCAGATCGTAGAGCAATTTTGACCAAATTTATTATATGAACATAAATTTCAAGTTTTGACCCTCTCATATTGTCTACTTTTGGAGTAGTTAAATGTTATTAGTTATGTTTTTTTTAATAATCTAAGTATTAAGACCCTAACATACCCAACTAATCTTGGAAGTGGAAAACTTTGCCCCTAATTTACTCATTGAATAAATTCAAAAGCGCAAACAACCCCTCACTCAGCAGCCAATATCTCATATTTTTCATTCCATTAGAGGAAAATATCCTACAATACCCATAGCTAGAATTCAAACCGTCAGTGTTTGGGTAATCTATTGAATGTCTTACGGCAACACCATACTCGGGGAGTCAAAGGGGGCATGTTATTAGTTATGTTGTTTAGGTCTTAGGAGGTCATCTAGCAATTTTGATCAAAACTATTATGTAGGCCTAGACTATCCAAA
>NW_027432873.1:0-13553 GCF_044706935.1 Curcuma longa
AATGATAGAGAGCAGGAAAATGTAGCAGGAAACATAGCATGACACACGTGGCGGTCTACGTGTGTCATGCCACGTGGGTTTCATGTTTCTCTCCCCCCCCCCTCTCCCCAAAATCCCGAAATCGAAGCCTCTTTGCCATTTCCCTCCTTCGGCGAAAACGCAAACCCTAACCTCGTCTCTTCCTCCTCCTCCTTCGCGCCGTCTCTTCCTCCTCCTCCTTCGCCAGCTTCCGTTTGCCGCCGTTGTTGCCGCCGAGAGGACCGCGCGTTCCTCTTCTCCGCGCCGCCTCCTCTTCTGCGCCTTTTCCTTCTCTTCTCTGCCGCCTCCTTCTTCCTCCTCCTCCTTCGGCGAAAACCCATTTCCCTCCTTCGGCGAAAACGCAAACCCTAACCCTCGTCTCTTCCTCCTCCTCCTTCGCCAGCTTCTGTCGCCGTCTCTTCCTCCTCCTCCTTCGCCAGCTTCCGTTTGCCGCCGTTGCTGCCGCCGAGAGGACCGCGCGTTCCTCTTCTCCGCGCCACCTCCTCTTCTGCGCCTTTTCCTTCTCTTCTCTGCGCCGCCTCCTCTTCTCCGCGCCGCCTCCTTCTTCCTCCTCCTCTGCGCTGCTTCATGGTAATACATGTCAATCGTTAACCTTTTTTTGCATGTTCATAATTAAGTACTTAAGTTTTCTGTATACAATTGGTTCCTTCTGCTGAATCTGTAGCTTTGTCTCACAGTATTTCTTGCATTGTAATCCAGCCACCTCTTATCAAACCATTGGATAATACATTGAGTTTGGATGACTTGGATGCGGTGAAAGTAGTTGGAAAGGGTAGTGGTGGAATTGTTCAGCTTGTTCGTCACAAGTGGACAAGCCAATTTTTTGCTCTTAAGGTATAAAATTAGACTCCTAGACATTCTAATATTGGGTATGTTTATCTTATGATGCTGATCATTGAAGAATTTATTTTCACTTTTACCATTGTCATATATGCCACTGAAAATTTTCCTCTAGTATTACAAGTGGTTGGCAATGCTGCCGTCTTTTTGGAGAGATTATATAGCTGTGTTTGTGCAACTGTGTTGTTACTTGGCAGTGTATATTAGACACTAAATGACCTCTCTTATTATATATACATACACTAAGGTTGCATCTTGCCTTCCTTTGTATAAAAAATGATAATTTTTAATCATTGTCCGTTTTATTTCTGATTGCTACTCTTTTATAAACTCTGGCTTGGGGTATTATCTTTAAAATGTAAAGGTAGCTTCTTTATCTATGCATCTTAAGCTTAAGTTCTGTTGGTTGAAAATTAGGCAAAAAAGAGCCCCAATATTTGTCTGTATTTTAGTACAGTATTTTCTGATCATGATTGTCTTTAGAGGGATAAGATTCATGTGGCTGGTCAATGAAATGATATGAACAAAAAATTGTAATTGCTGTTTTCTCAATCAGTCTCTTAGAATTCAATTTTTCGGTGTACGTCTTCATTCAGCAAGCATCCCTGTTGTAAGGCTGACCTGAATGATATGCTTGTTATTAGCAAGCCCAATTTTTTGCAATCAGCCAGGGCAAATCCTTGTAGAGGTACCATTTAGAAATAATTATTTGCAACATCTCCCTCTATAACTTGTAAATGTTCCTTCCTCATGGCTGTCTTGGTAGGCATTCTTGCCTTCCAGTTCCTGTCAAGTTTTTCACCACATCCTTTTCCTAAGCTATGAATCCCATCAGGTTCTGTGCAATGACTACGGGCTCTTTCTCGAGATTGCCAACATCATTAGGCACCTAGAGCTGACGCTAGGTTTGAACTTGGTTGGTAGCCTGATTTTTGTTTAATCTCTCATCTTTTGTTCTTCTGAGTTCTGAGATCGGATCGATGGAAACGTAAATATTTCATTGTTAGCCTGTAAATATTTCATATTTGATTTTGAATTTAGAGCATAATCTTTAAATTCTTGTATTTTGTGTATACCATGATATCTACCATAGGATGTCGGCTCATTATTGTATGTTAATATTGTGATGATGCAAATTGATTCATATATTGTTGAAGTTTAAATTTTTTAGTGGTGTTTGGAGTTTGTAATTTATAAAGTATGTTTGTCCTTGCAGGTTAAAAATGCCTAAGTACTACACTAATACATCGAAATGCAGATGTGGACTAACGGCGAAAATCATCACCTCATGGACTGTTGATAACCCAGGAAGGAGATTTGCTATATGCTCACTATTTGAGGTAGGAAAAAGTTAACATTATTTGTCAATTTTTTGTGTAAAATATGGACATTTAATCTCATAAATAACTTGGAATTGCAAAATGAAGGGGGTGTGGTTTCTGGACATGGGTTGATGATGAGATGTGTAGTAGATCAACACAAGTAATACCAGGATTGCTAAGAAGAATAACCAAATTGGAGGATGATGCTAAAACTGGAGAGAATGTAATGAAGGAGTTAGAGGCTAACACCAAAAGTGTAGAGGATACCATGAAGGAGTTGAAGATCCAAAATTGCAAGTTACTCTTTGATTTGGATAAAACAAAGAAAAGAAATCGACAACTACTTGTGGTGATGATGTGTTTGATAATGTGGATTGTCACACGTGTAGCTTTCTATTCAGATGAATATAACTGAATTTAATTTATTGTATTTCACAAACTTGTAGTTGGAGTTATAATTGTTTTTGCTTGGAACATTAAAAGTGGCAAAGTATGCTTGGAAAGCTATAAATGCTTAAGTTGTATTACTTTTGATGCTTAAATTGTCATATTAGACCTCTGTTTGAAGTTTATAATGGTGTTGCATTTGCGCAGAGATTGGTTGGCTTTCTAGTGTGTGTGATATTTGTTAACTCTTGTATGACTATGTTGATGTAGTTTACATGAACAGAAACATCTTGTGCAAAAGTGTACTCAATTTTTGTTTTCAAAAAGAACATATTGTGTACTTAATTTCAGAATGTAAGTTTCAGTAGTTTGTGATTGCCACATGATTCTTGAATCCTGGTTCATTCAATGTGTAGGCCATGCTATATATCCAATGAATGTCTTGGGGAATTGAAATGATTCTTATACTCATCTTTGCGGAAGCTCTTGCTCTCTATGGTCTCATTGTCGGCATCATCCTTTCCTCTCGTGCTGGCCAATCTCGAGCAGACTAAGAACAGCAGCACTGAAACTTGTAATCTTCATTTGTTCAATGATTTTTGATCCCTTTACGAAAACCTTATACTTTTCAGCTAGAACTGAAACTTGTCAATTGCATTCTTCTATGATTGATGCAATCAATTTACAGTAAATTGGTTGGTTAAAGGGGTGAAAATAAATTTTTTAAAAAAACTTACATGCATATCGATTGAATCTTAAATAAGTCACTCCTGTGATTACTAGAGGAAACTGTCTGATCACCGAGCAATGATCCATTAGGGGGTTTGGTTTAAGCTTGTTGA
The DNA here is from genome assembly GCF_044706935.1 of Curcuma longa. Classification (NCBI taxonomy): domain Eukaryota; kingdom Viridiplantae; phylum Streptophyta; class Magnoliopsida; order Zingiberales; family Zingiberaceae; genus Curcuma; species Curcuma longa. The sequence continues at coordinate 3,431 of NW_027432873.1, forward strand.
ACTGCTCTGGAGTATGCGTTGCTGAAATGGTGCTAACAAATCCGGAGGGAAGGTTCAGTAGGTGATAGCAAATCCAATTATTTCTCTTGCAATCATTCACATCAATTATTTCTCTTGCAATCAGTGAAATCCAATATAAACGATACTTTTGATCTCCATATTGAAGAGTTAAATACGTTAAAAAAATGTTACCATGACTTGCAATGATTGTCCAAATTGTCATATGCAGTCAGAGTTCATTGGAGTCTCAAACAAAAGTTGGTCCCTGCAGTTATTTCTGTCCTCACAAGAAACAAGTTCATCATACACAACCAAATACTTAAATGCCATTAATTTTCTTGTTCAAAAGCTAAGATTGTTAAGCAAAAAGGATCTAAAGCTGGTCGATTGAAGCTGTGGATCTAAAGCTCTCTAATCTGCAAAAAGGAAGAAGATCTGCATCCTTTTTCTGATGAAGCTGGTCGATTGAACCGCGGTCCTTCATCCAGTCCTTCTGTAAATACAGATGTCAAATCCTTCAGCACAATAAAAAACTCACAGAGGAAAGTAAATCATACCTTGATACCGCCATTAAACTTGCAGAATGAAACTGATGCTTCAGTAAGTTTTCTGCTGCTGTGGCACAAGCAATCCCTGCTCCTGCTCTTCCCAATTTGGCTTCTTGGAATGGTGATGCCAGTGTGAGAGAGCCCCACGCTGCCTCGACGCTCACATCCTTCCGCAAGAATAAACAGGGCCTTAAACTCTGAAGATGGCCTAGTATGACAAATTCCCTAATCCTAACAAAAATGGTTTCAACTAACATAATCAAGCTTAATTCATGTGTGTTAACTCACAGGTAGCATCGTTCCCTTCCCAATTCTTAACAAAAGGATACAAGACCTTAAGATGTATACAGACCACATGGTGGATGACGATACATTTAGTTTGCACATTAAAACCCCAAATTCATGTGAAATCTAGGAAAACTAGCAGTCAAAATTCAAAACACCAAAAGCCCGAACTGAAACCTTTACCTCCTTCAATCAATCACACTCCAAAACCATAACCAAACCATGACCTGAAAAGCCCTTTGGTTATACGTAGCACAGTAGCTCCTACGACCATTAAACTGCACACTTCAAAGCAATCGAAGCCATCAGAGCTCAACAAATTCCTCAAAAAAAATGACAAAAAATCTTTTCACAGATCCGACACCAAAACACTATATCTCCAGATTCCTCACCAATTTCACCATACAAAAGAAAACCACGAAAACAAACAAGAATTGATAAAGTGAACTCCTAACTCTTCACCAAAATAAACAGTCGTAGTGACAGAGTAAGATTAAAAAATTCTATGGTTCAAGGGAATCCACTACACAAAGGGAAAAAAAAACACGAGAAATATACAAGAATCGAAAAACTAACCTTCTAACTCTTCCTGAAATTAGCAGCTACTATAAGTCCTTCTGCTACTTCTGTGCTTCCCCGTCGAGGAAGAAGATGAAAAAGGAAGCCCTTTTTTTTCGCCGAAGGAGGAGGAGGAAGAAGGAGGCGGCAGAGAAGAGAAGGAAAAGGCGCAGAAGAGGAGGCGGCGCGGAGAAGAGGAACGCGCGGTCCTCTCGGCGGCAACAACGGCGGCAAATGGAAGCTGGCGAAGGAGGAGGAGGAAGAGACGGCGCGAAGGAGGAGGAGGAAGAGACGAGGTTAGGGTTTGCGTTTTCGCCGAAGGAGGGAAATGGCGAAGAGGCTTCGATTTCGGGATTTTGGGGGAAGGGGGGGAGAGAACATGAAACCCACGTGGCAGTCCACGTGGCATGACACACGTGGACCGCCACGTGTGTCATGCTATGTTTCCTGCTACATTTTCCTGCTCTCTATCATTTCTCTTCATTGTTACGGTCGTAAGATACGGAGGCGGATTTGATCACGAAGGATGCCCGAACCGAATCAACCATCCGTAAGTGTGCGACTGGGGCCCCGCAACCCGAATCCGAATCCCTGGGTAACTCTCCGGATAAGCCCGATCCGAGTCCGAAAGGCCGGTTCGTCATCAAAGGATTCGGATGATACCGTCGAGTCGACTCTGCGCCATGCCGCTGGGTCACGTCTTCAAATCGCCCGAACCGAATCCGGCACAAGCTGGCCCTGTTCTCCCTCGGTCACTCCTCCCTCTGTACTGTAGTCTGACATTTCTCTGCCAGGTATGGCGATCTGCTGCCCGAAGTACACCCCTGTCCCGGAGAGTACCGTCACCTGTCTTCTGCCATCCTCGCACCACTCCCCTACTCGTACGGACCCTACCACAGGAGTAATCCTCACCTTACTCTTTCCGTAGTACGGAGCTCCTCTCCGATATATAAGGAGAACCCCCCAGCGGGGGGAGGTATGTTTTTCTCATTCTTCACCTCCTTCCTTTCATCACTTTTCTCTCCAGATAGCTGACTTAGGCATCGGAGTGGTCGCGCCGGTCACATCGGCCTTCTTTCTTACGGTGTCTGTGTTTGCAGGTCCCCGACGATCCTTGGCATCTTCGCCCGTCTTCATTTCGGAGTGGTGCTGAGGAAAAGTCGCGCATCCAGGAGCTGCTCTTGACGGGAACATTCATATCTGTGATCTTGGACCAATGTTTGGTTCGATTAGTGGAGAGGTATGGTTGTTCAGATTTGGTTTTGGTTCAAGCAGAAAAGTCTACATTCAAAGTATTATTATTATTATTATTATTATTATTATTATATTATTTTTCCTTCTTATGTGTGATAGATTTATTTAAATACTTGACTGGTGTAGGTGTGGTTGAACCAATTGTGAGTGTTCTTACTGCGCATCTAAATTAGTCGACTGTTGATGATTTATTTGGTTTAATTTGTATGATAATATTCATCAATTTTCCTTGTTCACTAATAATCATCATGTCGTCTGGGCTTAAAACTGGGCTACAATTTGGCCCATCAGTAAGTAGCTCAATGGGCGAGTTGGCCCAAGTCGATCTTAATGGGTTGGCCCGACTTGTTTGTTTCTGCTCAGCCCAGGTGAAATGTGGGTTCAGTTTCTCTAAAATGGCCCAATGTCTCGACCCAAAGTAAGTGTAGTAGGCCGAAATCTGGGCCTGGCCTATGATCTGGGTCAATTAGGCGCCTATATTGGGTGGCAATTGCTGTTAATAGGCCAAACTCTGGGCCTATGCTGATGGAGAATCGGCCCATGTTGAAATACGTGATTGAAATCTGGGCTTTCTTTCAATGGTTCCAAAATGGGAATGTAGGGGGTCCAAATGTAGCCCAATTTAGTGGGCCGAATTGTAGCCCATTATAGCTTTAATGGACCGAAATCGAACAGATTCTAGGTCGGGATTTGGTCCATATTATCCATCTACTCACATCCAGCCCATTTGGCGGGCCGAGATTGGCTGTTGTCTTTAACAGGCTGAAATTCAACCCATTGTGCTGGGTCAAAATTTGGCCCATTTAAATTGATGAAGCCAATGGCGGGAAACTCATTCATTTTAATGAACTGAAATGTGGACCCTGTTTGACTTTACGTGTGGCAATCTAATCTATTTAAAAAAAAAAAAGTGGTACGGTCAAACAGATAAATCCAACGGTGAGATCAATCCATCAAAACTTAATTATGCGGCGAGATAAATCTGTTCGCCGTCTTAATGGATTAAGAAATCTTTATCACAATTCACCTTAAAACGAGTTATCAATCTATTAAAAAAGGAAAAATATATATTAAAAATAATATATAATATTAAAAATTTTAAATTTAATTTCAGATTAAATAAATTGAACTCTCACTTATTTTTTTTTACTTTTATTTTAAATTAGAAAAATAAATTCTCAATTCACGAATCAATCAGATTGAAGCCAAAGACTAGTGGGCTGCATCTGGGCCTATAGTGAACGTACCTGTACGAAACGAAGAATAATGGGCCGATAACTGCTACTAATGTGCCTTGGCTACCGATGTAGCTCGTGTTGAATTTAATTGTCTAAAAAAAAGATAAATCCTAGTCAGTTTCATGGATTCAATCCTTGAATGTGATCGGTCCGGTCCCACAGAAGTTTTTCTTCGACACCAAGGTAAATTGGGAAGCGCATACAGCGACCAATCCAGATGCCCAGCATCCTTTGATTGCGTTCCCCATTTGAAAGAAAATTCTTATAAATACGCCGTAGTTGGAGATCGAACCGTGGGTCCTGTAGATACAACCCGGTTGTCATACCGTTGCACCATTGCCCCGGGGAGCCTAAACCTTAAACCCTAATTGTCCAAAATCTACGAGCCAGCCGGCCCCCATATCGGCCACATTGATTCAATGGACCGTCACTTCAATGGGGCAAAACCGGACCTCACATCACTTCAATATACAAGACCACAAACACGGCATAACATTTATATAAAACCCACAATAGGCTTCATTCGTATGGTAACAGCAAACAGAAATTACTGCTTCGAATTCTTCTTAGGTTAGAAATATCCATCCACCGTAATTGCTTAACTTCTACCTCGCATCAGTGTTCCCTCAACATTCATAAGTTACCATGAAACTTCAAATGTTCATATCACATCGTTAAATACATAGGAAAAGCAAGAGCTGATTGATTGCTAACCCTGCAGATATAAGAAGGCTATGCACAGGCAGACACATACGCAGGGCATATGGATGCTATTGGAACAAACCACACATTGATCCGTTCAAATCAGTAAGTTTAGAATGCACTAGAGCACAATATCGAGCAAATAAATAGGAAACAAAAATCTACTCCAATTAAACTCAAATTTTACTCCAGACAGTGGATTTGTTTTTCCGAGTAAAATTCACCGCCTCCAACCCACTTGAATCGCCCGATCTGCACATGTAGAAAATTAGAAGACCAATTCCAACGAAAATGAATTCCTATGAAGAGTTTCTAGTGCCCAAATTTGAAGACCATTCCATGAAAATGAAGACAATGCACAGTATATTGTATCTAAAAATTTTAGTCCCTCTCTGCGACTTTAGATCGTAAATTGCCATTCAAGCTATACATGGAGTTTCACTAGATTTAATTCTACGCAAAAATGAATGAGCAAAAGAATAATAATAATGACTTTGATATCACTCCGGTCCTAATTATTTATATGCACAACAAACACTTGTAATGCTAATTTTTTCTCGGCAAAAAAAAAAACAACTAAAAATCATTTTGAAGTGCAATCGAATATCCTGCACACTTCACCATTTAGCTAGTAACATTGTTAGTTAAGAAAAATGTAACATAACATGCACATAGCACGCCCACCATGTTACTATGCCGTTCGACGAATTAACAGGATTAATGGGGTTAAGAGTGATGAAAATATTGAAAAAGCAAACTACTTGCTAGGAGTAGTTGAAATATATTTTTGAGTTAATCAAATTACAGGTGGAAGTAATAACAAAGTAAATGCATCTATATTGAAGATAAGGAATGAATTCATACCATTTACATCCCTACCTTGTACTGTAACTGGTCTCTTTGTCCTGGGCGAACTCATCTTGCCATTGGTAGCAGACGGTAGAGAGTGTCGGCTAGTAACTTCACTTTTGTCGACAGAGTCCGACACTAGCCTTGGAGATATTTGCCCACGCAATTTTGCCTTAGCAGATTCAGTTGCAGCCATGTAACTAGGAAGCACAGGAATATTTGGCAAACCGTTTTCAGGATATTCTAATTTGGCTGCTGAGAAAGATCTCCTTTTGCTGGTCTTTTGGATTTCATGACAAAGTTGTTCTTCCTTCAAGCTTACTTCTTCACTCATCACTATGTTGTTCTCAGCATTATCTATCTCCTGCAATAGTTGTGTTTCATTCGATGGTTTATCATCAGGCAGCACATCAATTTGTTCATCTGCTACACTGGTCCAGAAACATTTTCAGTATCCAGTTTCATAGTAGGTGTTACAGCATTATCCTTCTTTGTTTTTTCAATGGAAACAACAACTCCCTTGACTCAGGATTCTCAAATAATTTCTGACTTCCAACATCCTTTACAACTACGCCCCGTTAATGGGCAAACATATGATGTGGAGGAGAGAGTGTGGACTGATTTCTGACTTCCAATCGTCAAAAGTTTGAACGCGTTAATAGGTCAGAAGTGGGTCCCACAGATTTTTTTATTATTTTTTTATATGTTATAACGGGGCAGCATTGCAGATGATATCTTTCTTAAATTACGTTTTACCCTTTCAAGCTCTGATTGTGCTTGTTCCGGTATGCCTTCTGCCGAGTAATTGTTCGCCTTTTTCAGATTCCTCTTTGTTTTCTCAGATTCATTGTTTGTATTTGTTTGAGCAGCTCCAACATTTGAGGCAGAACTATTTCGCACGCGCCTTGACTTTCCTGATTCATATTCCACAGCGCTGTTTGCTTGGCCTTTCGAAGTAATTCTCCGTTTCGACTTGACCGTTGGCACTGTGAAACTGATAGTGGTCCATCTGTCTAACCAGCTGAAGACTGAATTTGGGTCACCTTTGTCGTAATTAATTTGCAGAGATTTTGCAAGAATTGATGAAGAAAGAAGCTGCAGAACATGAATAACTCGTAAGCAGAGAAATTTGTTGGTGGATCAGTTTATACGAAAACAATAAAAAAAATAAAAAAATGATTAAAAAAATCATAGATACATGGCATTAATAGCACAGGTGACAAAGATGATAATTTTACAAAGGCTAATGTAACATATGGTAGCAGATAGCAAACAAATTGGTATAGTAAAAAACAGAATGCCAAGCCATCAGTAGAGTTCAGCAGTGAGTGCAGTGCAGCATTTTGCATGTCACCAAATGCTTCCATACCAAGCTTCTATCTTGCACTTAGATGAAGGTATCTGACACAGTATTAATTCAAGCACTTAAGCCATTTTTTTAGAAAAAGAGGAAAGGGAACTCATCATAATAAGGTGGGGTCCAAATTAGGCATGGGAGCAAGGAGAAAATGGATCAAAAATATAAATATTAATGTATATAATGTAATATATAGTTTATATAATATATAGCAAATGTATATATAATGCCTGCAGCATATAATGTATGTAACCTATCAGGTCTGATATCCTGCCCGACGAAAAAACCCACCTCCCGTGCGCGACCGCCGGACCTCTCCGCATTCATCGCCGTCGTTCATCGCCGTCCGGTCACCGCCGGCCACCATCCCGGGCTCGTTGGAAGCGCAACTCGACGGCGCACACATCGGCACCGGATTCCGGCCGGATTGGGCCGGAATCCGACCGGGATTCCGGCCGAAACAGAGCAGACGCGCTGGTGGCCGATTTCGCCGGAATCCGACCGGATTCTGGCCGAAATCGACCGCCAGCGTCTGGCGGCGATTTCGATCGGAATCCGGCCGGATTCCGGCCGAATCGGGGCCGGACTCCGGCCGAGGTCGACGCGCCGGCGCCGGGCGCGTCGACCGCGGCCGGAGTCCGGCCGGAATCCGGCCGAAATGGGCCAACAGTGTCTGTTGGCTGATTTCGGCCGGAATTCGGTCGGATTCCGGCCGAATCGGGGCCAGACTCCGGCACCCGCCGGACCACCGGTGAGTTGCGGTTCCAACGGGTCCGGTCGGGCGGCAATCGGTGGTCGGACGGCGATGAACGGACGCCGGGAAGCGGCGAAGGTCCGAGGAAAAACACTGTGCAATCGTGATTTTTGGACGGCTGCTGTTGATCGCGATCGGGCGTAGACGGCGTGGATCGATCGCGCATGGGGTCGCGTTTTTTTCGTCGCGCAATATATCAAATCTATGTAACCTATTGTTTATAGTTTAACGGACATTTTGAAAAGACTTAAAAAAAGGTTTGGTGATATTTTGAAATGTCATAATTTGGGGGAAGTTTGAAATTACTAAAAAATTTGGAGGGCTTATTGAAATGTTCCCAAATATAACCTAATAGGCCTGGTGCTCTCCTCCATTACCCCACAAATATTACCTTTTTCCTATCTTTTCATCACTCACAACCACACAAAGAAATGAAGTTGTCAGTGAAACGACTAGATTATGATGATACACAATCTACAAACAGGATAAGAACACAATAAAAGGAAGAACCAAGCCAGCCATCACCCCCTCCCATATATCTTGACACGAGCAACTGCAACACCCCCTTCCTCTTCCTATCCCAATAAGATGCCTCCCAATGCAACCGCTGTAGTCCCCTCCTTCCCTACTGCCAAACTTCCTTTTCTCCGAGCATGATGTGATTGACCTGCAAATCCCCAGGTAATATTCCTTCTAGATCTCTTCTTATTTCAGCTACTAGGACTCTTTTTTCATACCCACACCATTGTCTTGTTTAACATGGGTACAAGAGGCATATATGCTGAGTGTGAGTGATAGAGCCAAACTGTATGACACAACATGGATATGGTAAGTGTATATCCTGAGAAGAGTTTGAGCCAAACTGTATTTCAAATCGAGCCATAGCCATGTTTGATACCAAAAGGCTTTAGTTGAGACAGTCACACTAGCTAACCTGGATAATTGCTTTAAAAAAAGTAGACAGAACAAATATACCTTCCATATATATGTATTTGATGAAAACTTCCCTTTCCAAGTATCTTGTGCTATCGGATCCTGAAAAGAAATTGAGAAAACAATTAATACTATGCACATGAGAACTTGACTAACTATGAAAATCAGTCACTTAATGGATTGAGAGTCCTAATTTAAATTTGGAAAATTAGAAAGGTCAGTATAACTTGAGAATCACATAAAGGGATTCCCTAACAGATACCAGTGACATGATGGAAGGGGAAGAACTTAGTGAAATCCAAAATTCACACTGAAATCACAACATAGGAAACAATATCACATTAGTAATTCATTTGTCAATAATTGGATCACTTTTGAATTTCCTCACGATTTCATGTTAATAACAAAGTTGCTCTAAGATAAAGATTCCAGAAACCTGATATAAGAAGAAAGTTAGAAGTATATAATTTACCAACTATCAGCATTTCAAATCAGTTCATTTCTGTCAATTGAAAGAGAATACTAATGGCGATAAATAGACCAATTGGAAGACCATTTTTTTACTTAAATGGGAAGCTTTGTCTATAAGCCCCAAAACTGGCTAAATAGTAGGAAGTTTTACATCATCATCATGTGGCCACATATATCCCAACTGTTTGGGATTGGCTAAAATCAAAGATAGAAATGTTATTCCATCATGGTCAGGACAGGTTAAACTTATCATTCCACCTATCCTATGGACTGAAACTGAACCAGTCACGCAGCGGTGACCTACCTCAACAAACACATTGATCTGTCATATGCCACCCACCTCTTAGTTGGCATTGATTACATAAGGTCCTTCCAATCCACGTATTGTAGAACCACCATTGCTACAGATGCAACCTAGGGAAGACAACTATTATAACCAATACACGCTTAAGCGACTATTCATTAACTCGTGTAACCAAAACTCATAAACAGATTCCCTTTCCCTCTCACCTACAGGATCTGTGCAATGCTTCTTCCACGAGTGAGCAAAGATGCACAATTCACATGACATTGAATAGAGCTTCCTCATCTAAGTCAACTGACTAGGGTTTCCTCCTATGCTGATCAATGCTACTTTGTCCTTATAATCAGTGCTACAAGCACTAAGTGTGAACATGCTGGCCATGGATTGATACCTCAGTTCAGAATGTTCATCAAAACTTTAGATAAGAAACTAACAAGTTTTTAATGAATTTTACTAGCATGCGACAAATTGTCTGGTTTCACTCTTGAATCTGGTGGTGAGGGCACCATGGAACAGGTTGCCATATATCACAGTCAACTTAGCCTACAAGATGAGGTACAATTATACTGGAACTCTTGACTTTCAAAGTGGATTCCTTACCTGTATCATTGATAGTAAAAGAGAATTCCTCTCCTTTATGCATGTAGACCAAGAAAGCTGTAAATATTGTGTTCTACACATGCAAGAATATTTCACATCTCAAATGATGCCTGGTTATCTTGAAATATATCTCCAAGAAATCTTAGTTCTATGAAAGTATGTTACCTGTATATGAACTGTTAGTACATGGGTCTCATATGATGAAGCTCCAGTAAATAGCTAACGAAAATATATCTCACTAAATTGACTAAATCGTGGATTATAACAAAA
>NW_027432874.1:0-3707 GCF_044706935.1 Curcuma longa
GATATACTGCCGTTGGAGTGACAACTGGTGAATTAAATGCATATTTAATTCTCGTTGAAGCCCATCAGTCGACTGGACTTAGGAGCAGTCGATTGGTGCAATGAAACTCATAAAAAAGAGCGGTCAACATCGCAGTGAAAAGAACAGCATTCTTTCATCTTCTCTATTGTTCTCTGACATCTGTAAAAGTTCTTTTCTTTCTCATATACTTCATTAAAGATCGTGTACGAGGAAGACATCGTGTTGTGAAGGTTTCTCCGCCTTCGAAGTGTGATTCGAGAAGGAGGTTTCTCTCGATATTAGAATCGTCGGGATGTACGTGTGGATCCTTGGATTAGTCACCTCGTAGAGGTGGATACCAAGTAAATCGAACGTGTTAGCGTTGTGATCTTTTCTTCGTTGTTTCTTTGCTTCCGCTAATATCTTTGCAGGAGAAGCGTCAAAAATCGCTATTCTCCCCCCCCCCCCTCTATCGAACGCACCGATCCCAACACGACACATAAACCATGTCCTGAACCAAGCGGGTATAAGACGGTGAAAGGAACGAGGCATAATTCAGTTTAGCTGCTGAAGGTTTAGAACTGTTCTGGAATCAATCATTGATTTTCCGATCAATTGGGGATCATGATATACTACTAAGTGTCACTTATGATCATTCTGTAATTAATGATTAATTGCATACAGCAAATATAGCCGGGAACCTATTGGGTCACACGCACAACAAGTTCTCCGAAGGACTTAAAATGAGTTTGAGAATTGGATTCTCAGAATGAGAGAAATAAAGTCTGGTTGAACTAGATAACAGACAAAATGATGGAACTCGTCTTACAAAGATGAAATGAATGAAATTGATTTCGTTTGAATCAGAGATCATTTGGTTACTAAACCAAATGATTCAATTTTGAACTGAATTGAACCAACTTGGTTTGATTCATCATGGAAGACATTTTAACAAAATAGAAAAGGTGAGGAGCATCATCATGGGAAGACGAAACAAACAAAACTGATTTGGATCAAATTAGAATTTATTTAGTTAGTAAACCAAGTGAACCAAAATAGATCCGGTCTGATTTACTACAATGCTGATTTGGTTCGCTTAAGGTTGAACCCGATTTAATTTTATACGTTTTTTTTTGCGGTTCACTACAGCCATGAGAAACCCAAAAATCACAGAAACCCTATTTTCACTGTAGCTCCTCGTATAAATAGAAATAAGATTTGGGTGCCTGTTTCTTCCTCCTTCGCACATCACCCTGTTCGACGGTTGCTGGCAGCCCAAAACCCTAAGTCATTGATTTTTCTCCATGCTGTGTCGCCTACGACCGCCGTTCAGCCCTTCTTCTTCTTCCTTTTCCCGCGTGGGCATGAGCACGACGATTTGAGGGCTGATCGCAATTTTGGTGTTGATTCTTCCCGAGTCGCGATGGCACCTAAGCTTCCTCCCGCTAGCACGGCGGCCGATCATTTGCAAGGAGGTTGTTGCCGACGCGCCACCTTCTCCCGATCGCCATCCCTGGCTCCTTGATTGCAAGGAGGAAAGGGTTGACGGGATGGGAGTTTTTCCACCACGAGAAAAACATAGGGAATCGGCCTTCTTCTTCTTCCTGGGAGCCGACACACGTTGGTTGTTCCACCGCCGCTCGCTGGAGATTGTCTCTGCTTGAAGAGAAGTCGAATGGTGTTGGGTTCCCTTGCACCGACTCCTCTTCCTCTCCACTTGTGCTGCAAATAGCCGACGCTTGCTTTGGTTGCTGCCACCGCCAGAAGCCACCGACCTTTGCTTTCCATCTGCCGGTTTAAGGGTTTGCTTTCATGTTGGACTCCTCTGATCTATGAAGGATTTATCGCCGGAGATGCTGCCTACCGATGTCGGAGATACTGATGGAAGGGTTGCCCCTTTGTGGCCGGAGCTGTTTTCTTGGTTGTTGATTTGTGAAATCACCATTGAAATTATTGTCGGATTGTAGTTGGAAGTTTTGCTGTCAAAATTCACTGTTCGATTGTCGAAAATTATCTTCGATTATAGGATAGGTTTTCCAGTTTGTCAACTTCTTGGGAGCTTGCGAAGCTCTCCGAGAAATTGTTCCATCTTCGTCGAAAATGTTCTAATGGTTTTGTCATATTCTAGCGGTCAAAGGTTGACCAACCATAAACTACATCGGGAATATGATTCTCGATAATAGTTAGAAAGCCTCGGAATGATCGCGACAAATGTTGTTGCGTGGTTTTCAAAATAAAGCTTCTCTCGATTTGATTGTCATCGATCATCAACTAGTACCGAAGACGATAACGTGACTCGTGGCTTCAGAAGCTGTCCAGATAGGAGCTTGGCGTGGATCACCAGTAGAGACGGGACTCCAACGTGGACCACTCGATTGATTCAACACCGTTCAAACGTCATCCACGAGGTATGCATTTAGAATAATTTATTAATCAAAAAATTTTGAATTTCTGTCATGTCTTGTACTTGTTATTTCCTGTTTATGCATGCGTGTGTTGTGATAATAATTAGTTTTAATTATATGTCTATTTCTGCTACACACGTTTTTGAAACGTGAGAACACGTGCATTGCACTGGGACGATCTCAACAGTCCTAGTTAAGACTAGGCAAGAAAGTCCTAGTTGGTGGGACTAGACGAGTAAGTCTTAGTCGGTGGGACTAGGCATGAAAGTCCTGGTCGAATAGACTAGGTAGGAAGACTTGATAGATCGAGGACATCAGATAGGAAGCCCTAGGGATCAAGAACACCAAGAAGGAAGCCCTGGGGTTCAAGGACACTAGGCGGAAGTCTAGATGGGGTCGTGGATCGAAGGTCTAGCGAAAGTTCAGAGGGTCAAGATTAGTTGAGTAAAAGCCCAAACAAGTTAGGTGGATCAAGATTTGGCATCAAGTAAATTCTCCCAAGTGAAGTAGTAAGGACACACTCTCAGAAAGAGAGCAATAGGCATCGGTCCAACTTAAGGTTTATAGGAGATCGAAAGTTGAGATTGGATAGCTGTAAGCTATCGTTCACATCAATTATACTATACTTGTACTAACACTGTGATACAGGGAACAAAAAGTGGAACGCAAACTGAAGTTCAGTTCAGGGCAAATTTGGATGCCTGAAAGTGTTCCATGCACCTGGAATGGTTTCAGGCTCCTGGATAGGGCAGAACATAAAGCTTCGATGTTTTTTTTTTGTACGATTCATGCTCATTGCACCTGTTATGGTCAGCTTGTAAATTCATCCAATCCCTGAAATCAAAAGGAAATAAATTAAAGAGATGAAACTAAAATGAAATTGGGTAATAAAGAAAAACTTGGGTTGCCTCCCAAGAAGCGCTTGCTTATGGTTGTAAGCTTGACCCATGACAGATTCAATCAGGAGAGCATGATTTAAGGTGGTCGTGCTTCCCTCTTTTATTATTAGGTTCATTAATGGAGGATCTTTTGAATCTTGCTCGTGTTAGAACAAGTGGTCGATCAAGTGGACTGAACACCAGGTAGGAAAACTCTAGATAGGTCAGCAGGATCATACATCGAGTCAAAAGAAGTCTATTGGGTCAAGGGATCAAATGCTAAATAGAGGAAGCTCAAATAGGTCAGCTAGATCAAATGTTTAACAAACATGTAAGGAAGATAAGTTATGAAGAGGAGAGATCCTTCTGAAAAGATGAAGATGTTGTTGGAATCAATGCGTTCGCTAGAGGGGGGTGAATAGTG
>NW_027432875.1:0-3815 GCF_044706935.1 Curcuma longa
AAAAAAAATGTCAGACCAACATCTTAGTATATTTCTCATTCCGAAAATACCCTTATTCCAACATTGATGTACCAACTACGAAGTAGCTTCTATAACGTATTAAAATAAACCGGTTCAATTTGATAACAAATATTATAGATAGAGCACTTTTATATAAAAAAAAGTATTTATCAATTTAATCAATATTGCTTAAACTTATCAAAATCACTTTTAAAGTGTCAAAAACATTATAAAATTATTATAACAACCTCTTAATAGTTGCTACAACTATTAATTGGCTGTTATAATAATTTTAGGATGGTTTTGACTTTTTTGAAGTTATTTTGATTAAATTTAAGTAATATTGATCAAGTTGGTAAAAAAAAGTATATAGAAGTGCTCTTTATAGTATTTTTGACTAAGTTGAATTAAAAAAGAAAATACTTTATTTTAAAATGTAGTAGCAGCTGCGTTGTAACAATTACTTCGTCATTGCTACAACATTAGAATAAGGGTATTTTTGGCAACAAAAATATGATAGAGCTCCCAATTCACTGTTGTAAGGAAGACATTCAATCCATCATTTACTTCTAATCCTTGGCCTTAAAAAGCAATGCCATAGAAGTACAGAAAACCAAATGGATGAGTTCCTTTTGAATGAAGGTCCACCTTGTGATTTTTCCAGGCTGCAGCAAGATATGACAATTCCAGTAGAGCAATTCACATGTATGTCCACCTTGGTGTGAAGGGTGTTCCATGATGCATGTTGGTGCCTTTGCTTGACAGTTCACCAGAAGAAGAGCTTGATCAAGGAGACAAGAAACATGCCTTCATTCAGTTGTAGATTTTCAACTTGCTTTCCCAAATGTTGGATGGATGATTTGTATGAAGGAATTAAGGTCTCACTGGGATTTTCAAAATCTAATTTTGTTTATGGAGCACAAGCTCCTCTATAGTGCCTATTCCATTGAATAAGTTTTAGGCTAGCTAGTCGGATTAACCGGTTGTATAGGGAGCCCTTCGTAATGAATAAAATGCTCTACTATAGAAACTACCCTCTTCAAAACCACTTGGCCTGTTTGACACATTCAACTCCTCTAGACCAACAAGCTAAGTTTGGCACGAGATCGGACCGAATTTTTAAACAGAGGTTGAAAATATAGGAGACATAAGTGCCCTTCCAGACTCCTACTCCAAGGCCCCACGGTTAGAGAACCGTAGATTTTCAAAGTACTTTCCCTATAGCAATAATTTGAATGCAGCAATTAAAACTTTACCAACGCCGTAGTAGATGAAGAATTTGGGAAAGTGCGCGCAGAGAGTCGGTGTTGGAGCACAAGCTCCTCTATTGATCCAATTTTTTAGCCGATTCTTCCTCCACTTCTTTCCATTGAATAAGTCAGATTTAGGCTAGCTAGTCGGATTAACCGGTTGTATAGGGAGCAAAACCCTTCGTGATGATTTTTATAAAATGCCCTACTGACGATAGAAAGTACCCTCTCTTCAAAACCACTTGGCCTGTTTGACACATTCAACTCCTCTAGACCAACAAGCTAAGTTGGCACTAATGAAGTTAATATCGAAGTTTGAGGATATGGTAATGTGCTTAAGTTTGATCCTAATGAGATTAGCTAAAATTTTATAATCATCTGAGTACATAGAATTTCATAAGGAGTCTCAAATGGTTATTGTTTTGTAAGGAGTCATTCGTGAGCCACTCAAACTCTCTTAGTCACTTTGTCTAGTCCTTCAACTTGTTCAATCTTCTTGGCTATTAACCTTAATTGATCTGTTCAAGTAGCTTTATCAATGTTAATAGGTCACATATTTTGTTCAAAACTTAAGCTATTAGAAAAGAGACTAATTTTATATCTATATATATATTGGTTTATTGTACTAGTTTCAACGCTTGTACTCTATTCATCTTATTTGTCTATTTTATATTCAAAATTTATAGGTGAAATGATATTAGATGAAATAAAATTAATGATTGTTCTAATCATTTCACCTTCAATTTAACATTCAAATTTTGTAATTTTACTTCAGTAAAAAAGTGGAATTTACTACTTCAACGGCCTCACACGGTCAGTTTCATGACCACCTGTGAGGAGGTAAATCAAAAAACTATAGTTAGCCATTACGGGGAGGGCATTACTTCGACTTCATCGAGATTCGATCTTTGTTCACTTCAACAAGTCTGTTTCGTATTAACCAACTCAACCATATTCCAGGGGCTAAATTTTACAATTTTACACTTCTAGGATTGCCCTTCAAAATGGAAATTATCTTTATATACATCTAATTGGTAATATTTATTTTGCCTTCTAGATAATTTTGTTATCATTATCATATATTTATTATCCTTTTTGTTTGTCACAATAATAATTACTATCAACTTTATAAACAATAATAGAGAGACAAATATTAATGACACTTTAAAAGTTTCATAGTGGTTTATGTGAAAGGTCTCATTCATAACCCTAGAATTTGAGCAAATCTAAAGAGATTTGATCTCATCGTAAATTGCTTAATCATCAAGATTAATTTCCTTTAAATTTACTCAAATCTAATAATTTTAACAAATAACGTTTGATTCCTTCTCGACTTTATCTCAACTTTTTTTTATTAAAAAACAAATCTCCACCTTATGGCCACGATGAAAGAATATCTAATAGCTTGTTTGTGGTATAATTGTCAATCGAATCACCATCAAACTTAGGGATGGTTGAGGATGACAAGGATGATAACAACAACGAAGAAGACGACTAGCACTTAACTTTAGTTAATTTACATTTCACACTTTTAATGAGTTAGTAGTATTTATTTATTTATTTTGATTTAATTGGATCCTAAATAATCTTCTTGATGGAGATGTGCAATGTTAATGTGTGATGGGATTAGAACATTTCTCCACGAATTGCATGCGAAAGCTAATGAAATTATTAAAACTAAGACTTCTAATTAAATTAGTAGTCAATTAAATTCCACACATGAGAAATGGAAAGTCCAAATGCAAAATGAACATTTAATTCATGTTTAGAGTTTTTCTAATGCTTTGTTTTGGAGGAGGTGAGGAAGGGGAAGGAAGGATAAATAAGGGGAAGGGAATTTGAACCTTGTGTGGAAAAGAGTGAGGGAAGAGGAGGGAAAGGAAGGGAAGGGTAAGTTTTAACCTTGCTTATCCATGAAAAAGAAGATTTTCTTATACTCCAATTTGAGGTGTAAGGAAAGGGAAGACAACTCTAAATATTATTTTTTCCAATTTTATCTCTATTTTAAAATATTAATTCATAAATAATTTATTTAATCTAATTTTTTTAATTTTTTCTCGCTGAGCATGATCTTTTCGCTCCTTTCTTACATCAGTAAATTTTTATAAAAATATATAAAATACTCATTTATCCTTTTTTATCAAAGTGTACAAATTTTATATTTTGCATGTTTATTGTATGTCTATTTATTATTTCTTTAAATTTTTTTATTTATTTAAATCATAAATATTAATTTTAATTGGTCTCCCAATGTGGTTTTGGTAAGAAAAATCTTACATCCATAGGTTTAATGAGCTATATTTTTTTTTCACATGTTCATTTATTTTAAGAAGTAAGGATATTTTTGTAATTGTATATATTTAATCTTGATTCTCTTTCCTTTCTTCCCAAACAAGGTAACACATGTTTGTTACGTTAATGAACCTTTTCTTCCTTCCAAACAAGGATATCATAAATATTTTTCTTCCCCTTCCTTTCCCTCTCTTTTCCTTCGTTCCCCTTTCGTAGCGTAAGAGAAAATAAATTATTTTTTATTATTTAAAATATAGTCTTTTATAGTTTATT
>NW_027432876.1:0-4621 GCF_044706935.1 Curcuma longa
ATAATGAACGTTATTCACGAATATTGTTCACGAACGTTGTTCATAAATTTTAACAAGTCTAAACATGTATATATTCAAATTTATTTATTTAATTTAACAAGTTGTTCAAGTTTATTTATTTAATTGATATTGCGTATATTGAACAAACATAAATAAGTTCTTATTAATCCTGAACACCAAGTTTGTTCACAAATATTTAAGGACCCATTTACAACTCCAATCCCGTTAAACAATTTAAGTGAATTAGATTGAAAGTTTATGATTGATCTGTATGTGACAGGCATAAACAGGCCAGCCTACATGAGTTGTTGATCCAAAATCTGAATCTCAAGGAGAAAAAATATTTTAAAGATGGGTCTTTAAATATGTATAAGAGCATTCACAATGGATGCTCTAACGGGGTGTTATAACACCCTTCCAGTTGAACCGTTTTAAACAATTGAACACATTCAATTAAAAGTAGGGTGAGCCAACCAGGAGGCTGACCCACCCCATATGTATGTTTTTTTATTTTTTTTATTATAGTTATTAAAACTGTTAGTTTTAACGGCTATTTTAAAATTGAATAAAATTTTTAATATTATTTTTTAAAATAGTAAAATTATTATTTTAAAAGTAAAATTATTATTAAAAATAATAATAATTTAATTATTTAAAAATATTTTTAAAATTTATTTATTTAAGATGATTGAGTGGACAGTGGAACTCATTATTAATAATGAGTGTTAATGTTAAAAGGAATGTGAGTGAAAGAGATATATTGTTATAACAAGTATGTGGCAGTGGACCCTATATTTTTTAATGAGGCGGAGGGTGTTATAATGAGAGTGGGTTGTGGATGCTCTAAGTTGTATTTTAAATTTATTTGATAGGCGAATAAGGAGGGAAGACATAATACACTAAGTTATGTCTAGAACCGTTAATTTGAATGGAACTTGTTGGATTGGTTCGTTCCTGTTGGGTTGTAAGGGTGCAAACATAGTCCCGCATCTAAAGTACATGGAAAAGATCATGGGGTTAAAAGGATGGAAAGTATTTCCATTGGTATGAGGCCTTTTGGGGAGAGCCCAAGAACAAAGTCATGAGGGTTTAGGCCCAAAGTGGACAATATCATACCATTGTGGAGATATTTTGAATCCATCGGTACTAACAAGTGGTATCAGAGCGAGACTGCTTTTCACCGGACTAACCGCCGGATGAGCCATGATCCAGATCTAACCATGTGGTTTGAACCTTAAACAAAGAAAGTGGGTGCTCCCATGTCTGAATCAAGAGGATCAGACACCAGGTGAGAAGTCCTAGTAGGTCGGGTGGACCGAGGGGCAAAAGTCCTAGTTGCGACTAGGTGGGAAGTCCTAGTAGGTCGGATGGACCGAGGGGTAAAAAATCCTAGCTGCGACTATGTAGGAAGTCCTAGTAAGTCGAATGGACCGAAGGGTAAAAGTCTTGGTGAGTGATGGAAAGTATCTCCATTGGTATGAGACCTTTTGGAAAATAAAATCATGAAGGTTTAGTCCCAAAGTGGACAATATCATACCATTGTGGAGATATTTTGAATCCATCGGTACTAACCGTTTCGTCAAATAATTTTAAGTAAATTGAATTAAAATCTTATCAATCCATCATCTTGTAAAGCTCAAGTTCCCGTGGGTTGTTTTTTAAAAAAAAATTATAGTAAAAAATTCAATGGGCTCATGAGGCACCTAATCTGTAATTAAATTTAAAAATCCTAATATATATATATATATATATATATATATATATATATATATATATATAGTCTTGCTACCCTGCGCGCCTCCTCATCCACGACGCGTCCGCGACTCGTGCGCATCGTCGTCGCTGCCATCGCCGTCGTCACCTCGTCCGGCCACCGCCGGCCGGGCAAGATGGAAGCGCCACTCGCCGGTGCACCGCCCGACACCGGATTCCGACCGGATAGTGGCCGG
This sequence comes from Curcuma longa, assembly GCF_044706935.1. NCBI lineage: Eukaryota > Viridiplantae > Streptophyta > Magnoliopsida > Zingiberales > Zingiberaceae > Curcuma > Curcuma longa. Next base: position 1,950 of record NW_027432876.1, read on the forward strand.
AATCCGACGAATTCGACCGGAAACCGGTAGAATCCCGCTGGCAGCCACTGTTGGCCGAATCGCGGCCGGTTTCCGGCCGTCCGGCCGAACCGGCCGAGGAAGGATCGCCCGGCGTCGGCGGTCCTTCCTCGGCCGGTCTCCGACCGCGATTTTGCCGGAAATCGGCCGCGTTCGGCCAACAATGGCTGCAGTGGGATTCAGCGGTTTTCCACGATTCGTCGGATTCCGGCCACTATCTAGTCGGATTCCGGTGTGCCGGGCGCTGCGCCGGCGACTGGCACGTCGAATGCGCCCGGTCCGCGCGATCGACGGTGGCTGAACGAGGCGGCGACAACGACGGGAGCGGGACAGTGTGCATGAGTCACGGATGAGGGTGTCACGCGGCATAGCAAAATCTTTTATATATATATATATATATACATTTTTTTATGGACTAATCCACCTAAATTGTAACCCACCTTGAGTTTAAAATTTTTCAACTCATCAAATTGATAGGCCGAGTTATGTCGACCCGTCAAATAATAGAATTTTTGACGAAGTAGCCCGTCTCATTCCGAGCCGGCCCGTCCTGTCACATGGCAAGGCATCTCTGGTTATGTTCAATCTACTACCTTTTTTCTTTTTCTTTTTTCAATAGGAAAGCGCATGGAAAGACACTTTTGCTCTTCCCATGCATGCACACAACAAATCGTTGTCATTCTTTTTCTTTCTTTCTTGTTTTTTTTTTCTTTCTTTCAATTTCAGGGGAAGACGAAGATAATGAAGAAGCATCTTTAGTTCTTTAGGAAAAAGTAGGATAATGGCTTTCAAAAGGCTTCTTCTTCTCCTTCTTTGTTTTTTAAGTAATGGAATGAACAGAAACGAGCACACAAGAGAACTATTTGTGAGATTTGCTTTTGGATTTAGAATATAATTAAAAGAGTAGACACTTAATTGGAAAAAAAATAAAAAAATAATAATTAAAAAGCATCTTTCATTGTGTATATCATTGAAAAAACATCTTTTTTTTAACAAAATGATCAAAATAATACTCTATTCGTAACTTATTACTTGAAATATTATTAGAGTAACTTTAATCAAAACTATCAAAATTGCACCACTTTAAAACAATTTAATTAAAAATTGCATCATTTTAGAACATAGAACAGCTTTGATATGACTATTTCAAAGTGACACATGATGAATATTTATTAAATTATGAATAAAATAAAAACATCTTTTTAAAGTGCTCCATGTCTCCTCTCACACACGCAACACAACAAAATAACTCCCTATTCATAATTTAATATCTCAAATAATATTTTTTTATACTTATCAATAGTTTTAATTAAAATTACATCATTTTTAAATAATATTGATCAAAACTGCATGAAGCAGCTTTGGTAAGGTCACTAGAAAGTGAAGCACACCTTGACATGTATGTATATATAATAGAAATGATATCTTACACGTCTTAAAATATGATTGTACGTGATATAAAAGTGATATCTATGATTTTGATATACTAAGTACCATCTGTGAGTACCACTGTAAGCATCATCGTGAATATCAAGTGTAAAAAAAATAATTTTTTCATAAATTTTAACTTTAGAATTTAGGATTTAGTATTTTGTTAAAGAAAATGAAAATAAAAAAATATATTTTTATACTTGATATTCACAGTGATGCTCACGAATGGTATCCAATATAACATTCCTTATAGATAATTATCTCTTGTAATCTCCTCTCACATGCAAAGGCAATAAATTTGCCTTCTAAGAAGCATAAGGGCCATTGCAATATATATACTATTATAGATGAGGGTCACTTAATAACTTTGAGGGAGCTTGAAAGTTACTTTGTTCTCCATCATCCACAAAAAAAAGAAGCATTTCTTGGTGAATGATCTCTCATTCTCCACTCTCACATTTTTTTGTTGTTTATCTTTATGATTTCATTAAGTGTAGTGTAGGTCGAGAAATGACCTCTATAAAGTCTGTCAGCATCTTTTCTTGATATTTTCAAAGTCGAATCATTTCATATTGCTCAATATTGAAAGAAATTAAGGATGATCGATCTGCAGCATCAATCTTTCTGCACCCCTAAAGATAAATGTTCATCTTTAGAGTAGAGGAACAGAGTAATTAAACAGTACAAAAGGGACAACTTTTTTTTAAATATTTTTATTAATGATTTTGAATTGATATCTTCAGGGCTGTCTCAAGGTTTTATGGGGCCTAGGCCTAAATTTTTTTTTAGACCTTTAATATATTTTTTAAATATAAAATTTTCTCTTATCTTTTTTTCATTCGGATTTGAGATCGACAACAACGGATTTAAATTTTTTTTTTGAGATGCAAAATTATTAATTAAATTTTTATATTCAAATTTTGTTAATAATTTTTTTTAATTGATAAAATTACTAGATTATTTAATCTTTTTCAAAACATTGTTGAACGTAAATAAGACTTTATTAATTTTAATTTTAAAAAATTTCTTTTTGCTAAAGCTACTAATAAGTATAGTTAATAATCAATGGCGTAATTAGGATTTTGAATTATACTGGGCTAAATTAGTAAGATTTAACTAATTATTTAATTTTTTAAATTTCAATTTAACAAAATAAATAAAAAATTACTGGGCTACGCCAGTGTTAATAATATTTTATAAGTTATTCATGCATTAGAAAAATA
>NW_027432877.1:0-3514 GCF_044706935.1 Curcuma longa
ATTCATAAATATTAACCAGCTAAACACATATATATTTAAATTTATTTATTTAGTTTAACGAGTTGTTCAAGCTTGTTTATTTAATTGATATTGTATATCTTGAATGAACATAAATACGCTCTTATCAATCCGAACATCAAGTTTGTTCACAAATATTTAGTTCATTTACAACTCTACTCCCGCTAAACAATTTAAGTGGGTTAGATTGAAATTTTATCAATCTATTATTTGACGAGCATAAACAGGCCAACCTACGTGAGTTGTCGATCCAAAATTAATCTGAATCTCAAGGAGAAAAAATATTTTAAAGATGGGTCTTTAAATATGTATAAAAGCATCCACAATGAATGCTCTAACGGGGTGTTATGACACCCTTTCAGTGAACGTGTTCAAACAATTGAACACGTTCAAATAAATAAACGTGTTCAATTAAAAGTGGGGTGGGTTAGCCAAGAGGCTGGCCCACCCCATGTGTATATTTTTTATTTTTTAATTATATTTATTAAAACGGTTAGTTTTAACGATTATTTTAAAATTGAATAAATTTTTTAATATTATTTTTAAAAAAATAGTAAAATTATTATTTTAAAAGTAAGCTTATTATTAAAAAATAATAATAATTTTAATATTTTAAAATATTTTTTAAATATATTTATTTAATATGATATAATTTTAAGATGATTGAGTGGACGGTATGATCCATAAATAAATAAATAATGAGTGTTAATATTAAAAGGAATATGAATGAAAGAGATATGTTGGTACGAGTATGTGGCAGTGGACCCCATACTTTTTAATGAGGTGGAGAGTGTTTATAATGGGAGTGAGTTGTGGATACTCTAAGTTGTGTTTCAAATTTATTTAATATGCGAATTAGAAGGGAAGACATAATACACTTATAAGTTATGTCTAGAGCCGTTAATTTAGATTGATGAGCTTATTAGATTAATTCGTTCCGTCAAATAATTTTAAGTAGATTGAATTAAAATTTTATCAATTCATCAATTGACGGGTCAACTCGTGGCAGGCTCGAGTTCCAGTGGGTCGAAAAGAAAAAAAATAAAATTTAAAATTAATGTGGAAAACTCAATGGGCTCGTGGAGCACCTAATTTGTAATTCAAATTTAAAAATTTTAATTTTTTTGTTACGTATATATATTTTTATTTTTTGATGGACTAATCCACCTAATTTGTAACCCATCTTGGATTCAAAAAATTTCAACTCATCAAGTTGATAGGCTGAGCTATCTCGACCCGATAGAATTTTTGACGAAGTAGCCCGTCTCATTCCGAGCCGGCCCGTCCTGTCACATGCATGGCAAGGCATCTCTGGTTATGTTCAATCTACTACCTTTTTCTTTTTCTTTTTTCAATAGGAAAGCGCATGGAAAGACACTTTTGCTCTTCCCATGCATGCACACAACAAATCGTTGTCATTCTTTTTCTTTCTTTCTTTCTTTTATGTTTTTTTTTCTTTCTTTCAATTTCAGGGGAAGACGAAGATAATGAAGAAGCATCTTTAGTTCTTTAGGAAAAAGTAGGATAATGGCTTTCAAAAGGCTTCTTCTTCTTCTTCTTTGTTTTTTAAGTAATGGAAGGAACAGAAACGAGCACACAAAAGAACTATTTGTGAGATTTGCTTTTGGATTTAGAATATAATTAAAAGAGTAGACACTTAATTGGAAAAAAATAAAAAAAATAATAATTAAAAAGCATCTTTCATTGTGTATATCATTGAAAAAATATCTTTTTTTTTAACAAAATGATCAAAATAATACTCTATTCGTAACTTATTACTTGAAATATTATTAGAGTAACTTTAATCAAAACTATCAAAATTGCACCACTTTAAAACAATTTAATTAAAAATTGCATCATTTTAGAACATAGAACAGCTTTGATAGGACTATTTCAAAGTGACACATAATGAATATTTATTAAATTATGAATAAAATAAAAACATCTTTTTAAAGTGCTCCATGTCTCCTCTCACACACGCAACACAACAAAAATAACACCCTATTCATAATTTAATATCTCAAATAATATTTTTTTTATACTTATCAACAATTTTAATTAAAATTACATCATTTTTAAATAATATTGATCAAAACTGCATGAAGCAGCTTTGGTAAGGTCACTAGAAAGCGAAGCACACCTTGACATGTATGTATATATAATAGAAATGATATCTTAAGCGTCTTAAAATATGATTATACGCGATATAAAAATGATATCTATGATTTTGATATACTAAGTACCATCTGTGAGTACCACTGTAAGCATCATCGTGAATATCAAGTGTAAAAAAAAACTAATTTTTTCATAGATTTTAACTTTAAAATTTAAAATTTAATTAAAAAAGTGAAAATAAAAATTTATGTTTTTATACTTGATGTTATGCTCACGAATGGTATCTAATATAACATTCCTTATAGATAATTATCTCTTGTAATCTCCTCTCACATGCAAAGGCAATTATAAATTTGCCTTCTAAGAAGCATAAGGGCCATTGCAATATATATACTATTATAGATGAGGGTCACTTAATAACTTTGAGGGAGCTTGAAAGTTACTTTGTTCTCCATCATCCACAAAAAAAAAAAAAAGCATTTCTTGGTGAATGATCTCTCATTCTCCACTCTCACATTTTTTGGTTGTTTATCTTTATGATTTCATTAAGTGTAGTGTAGGTCGAGAAAATGACCTCTATAAAGTATGTCAGCATCTTTTCTTGATATTTTCAAAGTCGAATCATTTCATATTGCTCAATATTGAAAGAAATTAAGGATGATCCGCAGCATCAATCTTTCTGCACCCCTAAAGATATATGTTCATCTTTAGAGTAGAGGAACAGGAGTAGTTAAACAGTACAAAAGGGACAACTTTTTTTTTATATTTTTATTAATGATTTCAAATTGATATCTTTAAATATTTTTAGATATTTTAATAATATATAGTGCTCCGGTCAATACATTGTAGATGGTTCAACATTGGTTCAAGGATCGCTGACGTGTACGCTTTCGAAGAGAGTCATCTGGAGAGAAGAGAGATCCTAAAAGGTATTAAAAAAGAGGGTTAGAATGACGTCGGATTAAGTCCCGACAAACCATTCCGACGTTCAAATTAGGATTCGACGTGAGGAAGGAGTTGTATGATTTGAGAAAATTATGGTAGATATGTATGCGTACCTGTACCCATGAGCATGAATTACCTTTTTATAGTAATTGATTTTTGAAATATTAGCATTAGTTTAGGAAATATTCTAAGATATCCGTTCTCATTTTTAAAAAGATCCCAAAATATTTATTTAAAATATATTTCGAGATATTTTTCTTATTCTTTGGGTGAACCAATTTTAGATTTCTTAATCTTAAAAAGGAATCGGTCTTATGACTTTATTCTTGATGAGGTGTCATCATCCCGTCGTATCATAAGCATCCCCAATTAGTTTAGTCGAATGAGGCATAGTCTGACTAATTAGACTGTGCTGAATTGTTATCGGGATACCTTG
>NW_027432878.1:0-2784 GCF_044706935.1 Curcuma longa
TAGACCCGATCACGGGCCGGGTCCAGCCCGGACCCGGCCCGGAACCGGACCGGGTCAAACCCGGACCCGGCCTGTCGACCCGGTTAGCCGGGCCGAACCGGACCGGCCCGGACAGGCTGCCGGGCCGGTTAAGGTTCAAGCCCTCTTGAACCGCCGGTTTGGGTTTTTTTGAATTTTTTTATTTTTTATTTCAAAAATCAACACCAGGAGACAAGCTTACATGCTCACCAATGTTCTACAACACTTTTTATTTATAAAATTAATATAATTATATATATACTTTATTTAATTCAAATCCATATTAAGACGATGGGGAACGAACGCAATTCTCACCGGTCTTGAAATATGCACCACTAATTACATCGACTTTTCTCTTTTTTTTCAATATTTTTTTAATATAAATTTTAAATTTAAAATTTTTTAATATAATAATCTCGAACCGTCACGAACCGTGGCGAACCGTGAATCGAACCGTGAACCGGCGGTTCCGAACCGTGAACCGTAACCGTCTTGGGCGGTTAAGGTTAAGGGTCGAATTCCCACGAACCATCGAACCGGCGAGTTCCGAACCGTCGAACCGGCGGTTCCGAACCGGTGTCGGGTCTAATCCAAGTACATGAACAAATTAAATAATAGGATAATATTTCATTCTTCGTTTTAATTTTGTATTTATCCATTAAAAATAAAGTTATGCTTGATAGATAGATAGATAGATAAATAAATAAATGAATTATGAGGTCCGATTTGCACAACCTGTGAGTACTATGTGTATTTTTTTTTAAGTTGAAGATTTAGGACTTAATATTTAAACTAAAAGAAGTGATAAAAATATAAATATGATGTTTGCGAGGTGTGCAATATAAGATGTACAATATATCATTTCTCACCATCATATATATGCATGCATGTTTTACAAATGGATAATTAGTCTAGATCTATATTTTAATTGTTGTTAGAAAATAAACATTATAAAAATTGATAAATTTGAGATGAATATTAGCGACGAAAATTATTCATCGCAAATTAACAATAACTTTTGTAATGAAATACTATTCATTGCAATTCGATGATAAATTTTGTGATAAAAATAATTTAAGCAATATATTAAATTCGTCGTTAAATTCATCATGAACATTATTTTTATCGTCAAAGTCATTGCAAATTTATGATGAATTAATATTTCATCGCTAATTATCGATGAATAAAATATTAGTTATAAATTTGATGATGAAAAATTAATTTGTCATGAATTCGACTATGAAAGAATTATTCTTCGCGAATACACGATGAGATATTAATTTATCGTATTTAAATTGGCGATGAAAAATCATTTTCATCATCAATTTGGCGATGCAAATAAATTTTGCCCCCAATTTGGTGACAAAAATAAATTTTGTCGGTAATTTGACGATGAAAATGATTTTTCTTTGCCAAATTAGCGACGAATTTGGTGACGAAGTTAGATTTGTCACCAAAGTTAGGGCATTCAACCGTAGATAGCAATTTATTTCTCTCCTTCTCTCCCTTTCTCGCATAGATCACCCATGCTGTCGTCACCTCTTCGCTCGTCGCTGTCGAATCTCTCCAATGAGCGAAGCCTGTGACAACGAACTAGTATTTCTCCCTCTCCTTTCCCCTCTCCACGCCTCCGCACATCGAGACGGTTCCCCCTCCCCGCACACTGCCGGTGGTCCGCCATGGGCCAAGGGCCTATGACCAACGGATGCTCGTTGCTGACCAAGGGCCGCGACTTGTAGGCCCCGCCGCTGGCTAGTGGCCGCGGGCCTCTGGCCATCGGTCGATGGCCGCTGGTCATGGGCCGCCGGCTGCGGGCCGTTGGCCGTTGGCCGTTGGCCATTGAATTGGGACCAATGGTCGTCGGCTGCCGGCCAGGTGCCGTTGGCCATGGGTCGTTGGCCGTGAGGTCGCTGCCCGCCGACCCTGAGGCCGTTGCCCGCTGACCCCGAGGCCACAGGGTGCTAGGCTGCTGGACATTGCCCGCAAGGCAAGTTGCCGCGAGGCTAGTGGCATGGTGCTCGTGAGCCCTGCCACCCTTTGCGAGCTCGGTCGCAAGCTCGGTTGGCCGTGAGCTTGGCTAATTGTGAATTCGTCTGTTTACGAGTTCATCTGATCTCATCGTGAGCTTTGCTAGTTTCGAACTAACTTTCCATCTATTTACAAGTCTTAGTTGGTGGGGATCAGAGTTATTATGATTAATTAAATCCATATCAGAGGATGATAATTGATGTAGCGGATTAGAATTTCATTACTAAACTGAGTGGTGCAAGTTCTAATTTTTCTCCAATAGTTGAACAAATATTTACTACTTATGCGTTATCGTTGGAGGAGATAGAAGTACCAACAGTTGGTGAAAAATGTGAATAATAAATCATATCTCAAATTTTAAGAATTGTTGAGTGCTTGCAGATGAACCAGTGTGACCTGGTTGTGACAGTCACACTAAACTATCTCTCACAATAAGACTGTTGAATGTTAAGGTAGAGTATAATGTATTTGAAGATTATTTTAATAATTTTATTTAAGTTATTGGAGAAGTGTTGCCACGTGATCACATAATGCCCAGTGATTTTTATAATATAAAAAAATTATGAAAGACTTAGATCTTCCGATGGAAAGAATTTATGTTTGCAAAGCTGGTTGTATATTATATTGGGGAGATGATGACAATGCAGAAGTTTATATATTTTGTAATCAAACTAGGTACCAGAGTACCAAAAGAAGTCAACAACGACATAAATCATACACTCAGTTGTTTTATTTGCC
>NW_027432879.1:0-6571 GCF_044706935.1 Curcuma longa
TATGTTAATTAGAATTAAAATGTTATGATAGGACGGGACGATAATAAATAAGGATATAGTTATAAGACCGATTCATTTTTAAAATTAAAAAATCCTAAAATCAGTTCATCCAAAAAATAAGAAAAATATCTTGAAATATTTCTTAAATAAATATTTCAAAATCTTCCTAAAAAATTATAACGAATATCTTAAAATATTTCCTAAACGGATATTATAATATTTGATCAACTATTGTAAAAAAGTAACTCATGCCCATGGATACAGGTATACACATATCAATCCTAATTTCTCTCAGATCATTAAACTCCTTTTTCGCGTCGAATCTTACTAACTTGAGCGTCGGAATGATTTGTCGGGACCCCGAAGCCATTCTAACTCTTTTTTTAGTACTTTTTCATATTTTTTTCATCTCTCCGTGCTATTCTTTTCGAGGAGCGTGCACGTGAATAGTTTTAAATCGATATTTGAACCATCCACGATGTATTAATGTTTGTATTTATAATAGTTATAAAAAAATAAGAATAATTTAAAAAAATAAGATGTACTAATATGGGATAAGTGCCTTTTGATAATATATAGAAAAGAACCGTGACACTAAAAATGGCGCTTCTATCAAAAAAAATATTCATTAGATAACACTTTTTGTCTAGCTCTTAATTTAATCTTATTTAATTTTTTATATTTTATATGAATATATACATAATTGATCAATAAATATTTTTAATTTTTTTCGACTAAATCAAAAGGTAGATAATCCAGCTCTATAAATTGACCACCAAATAAATTTGAAAAGTGCAAATAAATCCTATGACACCCTAATATCATTAGTGATTAGAACTCTATATGCATTCAGAAATACTTAATATAAAATTTGTATCCTTGTTATAGCCGTCAAGTTGGGTTAGGCCCGTCGGGTTGGCCCGCCCAGCCAAGAAATTTAGGCGGATTGGGTTAAAATTTTATCAATCCATTTTAAGATGGATTGAGGTGGGTTGGCCCGCCTAGGCCCACGACCCGCGTGGGTTGGCCCGCGGCGGGTTTGGGTTGGCCCGCGGGTTGAGAAAGTTTATTTATTTATTTTAAAATTAAAGTATAAAACTTAATGAATTAGTGGATTTCATCTATTTAAAATTAAAAATTATAATTCAAACTTAAAACTTTCAACTTAATCAATTTAAATTATACTTCAAATTTAAAATTTTTAATATTTTTAATATTTTTTAACAGACCCGCGGGTTGGCCCGCCTAACCCGTGGCCCGCCTTGAGTTGGATTGGGTTGGTGATTTCCCAACCCGCCGAATCGTGGGTAACCCGCCCCATCCCGCCATATGATGGGTCCGCCATGGATTAGCCCGCCTCGCCATGGATTGACATGTTTGACAGCTCTAATCCTTATTATATGAGAATTATTCTTGTCTCTTATCACTGCAGTGTGCCCCCAAGAGAAAAAAAAACTTTCAATTTAAGACTATAATAAAAGTACATATTAATTTTAAAAAATAAAACAATAATTAATAATGATAAAAATATTTAAATATAAAATAAAATATATATAATAGGAAATAAAGTAGCTACAATGAAATTGATTATTGGTGTAATTTTTATTTGTTTAGTAATTTTTTTACAAATTTATAAATTTTGCACGTTGTTTATGGAAAAAAAATAATTCATAAATTTTATCCACTAGAGTTAACAAACTAAATGTATATACATTTCCCCCTCGGGTTAGAGGCAGTGGTAGCGTTCCAACGGTTCTCAAACATTCACAATTTGATTTTTAGACAGAGATGATCATCGGTGAATAAAAATTTAATTAAATTGAATAAATTGATTGAACTGATTAAATTTAAAATTTTAATTTGATTATTTTAAAATTATTATTATTTTTTAAAGAAAATAATTAATTTAATTAATTCAGTTCAATTTTGATTTTAAAATTTTTATTTAGTCAAATCAAATATCGAATTAATTTAAATAAAAAAATATTTTTTGAATTTTTAAATAAGTAATTTATAAATTTCTAATTAATTGATAAAATTTTCATAATAATTAAAAATTTTAATTATTTCGATTAATTTGATTTTTATTAAATTATTCGATATTTTATTTATTAGATTTTTATTTGGAAAATTGATCAGTTCGATCAGTTTAAAAAAATTTAGTTCGATTTGATTTCAGTTAATTTAATTCGATTCGATTTGATTTTAATTGAATACTCAGTTCTAATCATCTCCTACTAGATTAGTCTGTTTAAAAAATTATATATCTAGATTTATAATATATATATATATATATATGCATTTAAATAATTCAATATTTTTAAACAAAATCTTAATAAACAAAACACTAAATTTACAATTTTAATAATGCTCTCTTCTCATGATACAAAATAGGATCGACAAACTAAAATGAACTGTTTAATTACTTAGAGTCATGGAGCTCTTACTTCTAATTGCTTCTCAATGACATATGTATATATAAATTTTAAATCATCGAATCAGTTTTTTTTACAACAAAATCAATATTATATAAAAAAGACTTTATCATAAAGCCCTCCTCAATATTCTTTTGATCAGATTGAATTATCTAACATCATCATCGGGTATGACCGTATGTGAATCCCTTATTCTTATGCGAATGAGATGACACTTTCAATTGAAGTTTTAAATATTATCTCAGAGATTGAGTTCCATGAGACTGACTGAAATTTACCATTTTTTAAATATTAATTAATGATGATTTAGATTTATTTTCAAAAAAAATAATTCAAAGTTAAAAACAACATTTGAAATAAATACTAAATTTTATAAAAAAAAATAAAATTTTATTTTCCAATGCATGCATAACTAATAGAAAATTTCAACCGGCACAAAAGAAATTTTCAAAAGTAAAATTAATAAACTTATTTATACTCAACAATATTTTTTAAAAAATAAATAATTTAGTAATTTTATCAATTGAAAATATTATCAAAATTTGATTATAAAATTTTAATTAATAAATTTGCATCTCAAACTAAAAACCAAATGTATATAAAAATTAATATTTATTTTTATAAATTTATTAAATTTTCAAATATATATATTTTTTATGCTTAGGGTTTCAAGACGGTGCTCAAAATTCTACCATTTTAAACATAAGTTAAATAAATAATTGACGGCTCTGATATAAATAAATAAATAATATTTTTTTTGTTTTAATGAAAGAACGATTGAGGGAGAAAGAGAAGTTACTTCATTATACAGTTCGTCGACGTTCAAAAAGGCCATCGGAGCGACCGCCGGAGGACGTAGCTCCAGGCGTCACAATCAAGGAGGGCGCTAATTCGTCCACGAAATTCGTTCAAGAAGGCCATCGGAGCGGGTGCCGGAGGACGTAGCTCCAGACGTCACAATCACAATCAGCGACGGCGACGTCGGTCTCATCGTCGGACGGCGCTGCTTCGTCGAAAAGGCCGAGGAGGCTGCGGCCGACCGCGAACAGGCGGTCGCCGGGGATTCCGATGGAGGCGGAGCAGCCGTCGACGAGGGACGTAAAGAACACACGGTGGGGATTCCAAATGCTGCTGCTATCAAACTCCCACGGGAACTCGAAGATCCCCACCGGGCGGAGCACCCCGCCAGCAGCCTCTAAACCGGCGTCCCTCTTCTCCGACGCCGCCGGAGCCGAGAATGCTTCTCTATCATTTTGATCGACCTCCTGATCTCGTCCTCGCTTCCTGCTGTTGTTGTTGCTGCTGCTTCTGCTCATCGCCCGGTCCGTCGATCGATCGGAATATCGAAGTTACTATAAATAAGTACTTGTTTGGAGGACGGAATTGATGGAGGTTGCGACGCGACGCGAAGCAGTTGCCTATTAATTTCTTCTGCTTCGATATCTCCCCGTCCTCATCGCAATTAAGAAATATATATATAGCTGGAAATTAAAATGATTAATTAATAATTGTGTTTTCGATACCGCAGATAATTAAGTTTAATTTGACGAAGGAATAAATGTTAATTAGGAACTGTAAAATATGGACGTGATTCAGGATATTTCACGATACAGAATTTGGTAATTAATTTATCAAATCATATAATTTGTCTTCCAAATTTACCGATTTCTATTTTTGGTTCAATCTGAAAATTTTCAATATAATTTCATTTCAAATTCTGTTTTGAGAGTTTTCCATTTTAAAATTTATGTGATTATATATATATATATATTTTTTTTTTATATATCATCAAATCATTAAACATAAGATATCAAATTCAACTATTCCAATAAGTCAAACTTTTTTACCATACGAATAGATCGAATTTTATCATTAAAATCGAATAAGTCAACCAATATAAAATCAAATTAATTATTTTTTTTAAATTTAAAATATATATTTAAATTTTTTAATAAAAACTTAATCGATTTAATAAATTTTTAAAATTAATAAAAAATTTTAATTTAGTCGGTTTAACTGATTTTCAAAATTTCAAATCGAATCGATTTAATCTAAATAACTGATATTTTAAATAAAAATGAACTGAATCAATCTGAATTAATTAGATTAAATTGATTATTTTAATTTAATAGAAGTTTTGATTGCCTCTAATTCGGCATCGATCAGCATGTTTAAAGCAATTCTGTTTGCAAAATAAAAAAAACAATTTGAATATGCAATTGAATTGCTAAAAAATAGATTATTTTAAAATTCCCATCTAAATTTTACAACTTGAAAACATCCATTAATTAATTAAATTATATCCTATTAATTTACTTAATTACTAGTCATATTTTATATATTGATTGCACATTTAATCAATTAACAATCCAGTAAGTTTTAAATGAGATTGAAGGATTCATTTTCATTATCCACCATTTTCTTTAAATCTATGTGAAATAATGAAATGTATAAATACAACAAAGGCATTACAATTGTGCCTCCCAATCAAGGGATTTAAAACTCAACAATTATGTTTCACATGTATGAATGATATTGTGGGATATCTAAGCAAATTAAAATGTTACCAGACAATGATCCTTATTGTATGCGAACTCGACTCGGTTGGAGCCTACAGTTATTTTCGAAGGACTAACTGATGCATAGAACCGAAAGTTGCCACACCCGCGTACTCTCAAAGATATGACTGAATTATTTCTTGTGAATTCATAAGCTAAATCCTTGATGGCTCCACCAGAATTGAACATATTCACTAATCCAATGGGAGCATAAGAAATTAACCCCATTGGTAGATGCCTCAGAGGCAGACCGTAAAAGGCATCGAACTCACCTAGATTTCAATGTAATCGGCAATGATGCATTCTTTGGCAGATAAGTCAATTGGGCTACAAAAGCATATTGAATCCATAAACTTCATGGAGAAGAAGAAACTTTTTTTCCTCAAGACAACTATAATAGCATACCTTTTTGATGAGAATAGATAATTGAATCACCATTCCAACCAGAATCAGTGACCTTTGGAAGGTAATCTACATCCTTGGAACGAACAAAGCCGGTTATTGTGTCAGGCTCTTCGTCGTGGATCAGGTTTTTCTTCCCGACTTTGCACCAACCAGCTCCTTGGGCAATTAAAGACCCCAATAACTCCAGTATAGTCATTCAAATTCCATATTTTCAGAAGACTGCATAATAAGGAGCACCAATTTGTAAGAAGATATTCTATTTATAGAGTGCCATGGAGACTCATATGCAATAATTAATAATATTTCTATAAATGCAATTCTGATATTAAATGATGAAACGTAGAATCGTTAATTTAAAATTGAGTTAAATAAATAATTAAAAAACATAAATCAAGAATAATTTCAGATTTTAACCTTTTCGTGTTTTCAAACAATACTATTGCCTAAACTTAATTTTTACATACTTCCTGCAATTATGCTAGTTAAAATATTTTTATACAAATAATTTATAATTAATAATTTTAATCAACTTTTTAGATGAGAATGCCGAGTTACCATCTTAAATCCTGAAGATAACTCAAACAAAAATATCCGACTCGTCAATATCCACGACGACAACAAAGAAGAGGTAGTGTGGAAGTTATAGGCATCTCTACCTCCATTCAGAGTTACAGTATATATAAGTTATAGTTAAATTGGTTAGAAATCCTACATTGAAATAATTTTAATTAAATATAAAAAGAATATGTTAATATAATAATATTTTATGTATATAAATTTTAATAAAGTTGAAATAATTTTACATTATATTTGTAAAAATTTTGGGTAAAATTGATGTATAAAGGAGAAATCTTTTTAAGATGACAAATATTATTTTATTTTTGTTCAATGTCTTTTAATAACAAAAACAATAAGAAAGTTCTTTTAGTAAAAATTAAATAAGCATTCATCATTAATAAAATCATTATATGAATATCTCATTTTTAATTAAAGTTAAATGAACGCTCTTCAATAATTTGTTTTCAAAAATATTCCTCAACTCAACATTGTTATAGTAGCTACCTATAGCTACTATAATGTGTGATGTGTTTAAAATTTATATTGTATAGAAACTACCTAGTAACTGTTACTACATATAGAAATTAACAAATAACTAGCTACTATAACATATAG
>NW_027432880.1:0-7500 GCF_044706935.1 Curcuma longa
AGTAAAATTATTTATATTAATTAAAATTAAAGTATTTATATTTATAGTAATTATGAATTTGTAATTATTATAATAGTATAAAAAATAAAATATACTAATATTGAGTGCCTTTTGATAATATATGAAAAAGAACCTTGCTTTGACAATCAAAAAGGGCGTTTCTTCTTAATTTTATCCAAAAAAAATAAGTTGACACTTGTTGTCTAGCTCTTAATTTAATTTTATTTAATTTTTTATATTTTATATGAATATATATATAATTGATCAATAAATATCTATAAATTTTTTTCACTAATTGAGAAGGTGGATAACTAAGCTCCATAAATTGAGAAATATCTAATAAAAATAAGGTATTTAAAAATATCCCACGTGAGGTTCAAATCCTCGTTATACGAGAATCATTCTTGTTTTTATCACTATACCCGGAGAGATAAAAAAAAACCTTCAATTTAAGACTATAATAAAAATACATATTAATTTTAAAAACAAAAATTAATTAATAATGATAAAAAAATTAAATATAAAATCAAAATATATATAATAGGAAATAAAATAGCTAGAATGAAATTGATTATTGGTGTTTCTTTTTTTGTTTAGCAATTTTTTTACAAATTTATAAATTTTGCACGTAGACATTGTTTATGAAAAAATAATTCATAAATTTTATCCACTAGAGCTAATATATCTCCAAATTAGTGTCTGGTTCAATTTTTGCTAACTTTTGTATAATGCAAAAATGGGAAAATTTGCAATTAATAAAAAAGAATTTTGTAAATTTGTAAAAAAATTTCTTTTTTGTTTTGTGGAAAAATGATACAAAAGTGTTTTGAATTTCTGAATTTATCAACATAATTTTCTTAGCTTATTTATCATCTTTTTTTTATATAATTTGTGTTTTATAGTGTCATAATTAAGATTAAGGCGAATATAGAACTCCAGCTTTATGAATACTGTGGCAATGACCATTAAGGTCTATTTTATTGGAGCCCAAAAGCTCTAATATTTTAATAATATTTATATTAAAAATTTTTAATTAATTAGTTTTTAAAATTAATAAATTCTTCACTTTCATCAATTTTTTTTTTTTTGCATTGATATCTCAAAAAATATAATCTTCTCTCACTGCAGTCATATATGATCTCGTATTCTTCTCTTCCATTGCTAAAAGACGTTATCCTCTTCCTTGATAATAATAGAAAGTAAGGGTTTCTTGTTCATTCGACGCAATTAATGATGATTTAGATTTATTTTTAAAATTAAAAGTAAAAAAAACCAAATTTAAAACAACATTTGAAATACTAAATCTTGTTAAAAAAATAAAATTTTATTTTCCAAAACAGGGATAACTAATAACTAATAGAATATCACCGAAACTTTTTCAAAATTAATATTAATAAACTTATTTTTTAAAAAACAAGATTTTTAAAAATAAATAAATTAGTAATTTTATCAATTAAAAAAATATTATCAAAATTTGAATACAAAATTTTAATTAATAACTTTGCATCTTAAAAATTAAAAAACTAAATTTTATATATATAAAAATTGTTTTTTAAATTAATATTTATTTTTTATAAAAATATTAAAACTTCAAATATTTTTGAATAGTTAGGGCCTAGTAATTTCTCTTCTCTCCCACTCATTTTTTCTTCAGCAAAAAAGGTGGAATCCGTCACGGTCTCATGACCATTTGTGAGGAGGTAAATCGAGAAACTGCAATTGGTCACGACGTAGGAGGGTATTGCCTAACTTCGTCATGATTCAAACCCTTGCCCTCTTCTACAAATCTGCTGCATCGTAACTAACTCAGTTATGCCTCAAGAGCTCTTCTCTCCCACTCATGCTCTTCTCGTATGTTGCCGATAATTTTATAATCCTTTCCTTCCTTGTCAGTGATTTTGCACTATTTTCCTCTCTCGTTGATGGACCTGTGTCCTTTCCCTTCCTCGTCAATGATTAATTCTAAAAAACGCTCTTATCTCGTCGGTAATATTCCCCTCTCTTGTTCTTCATTTCTCTTGCTCAATAGAAATAGGAAGTAATAGTTTCTCATCCATTCGACGCAAAGTAACAATCCTCTTCCTCCATAACAATAGGAATAAGAGTTCCTTATCCGTTCGATGCAAAGTGTTATGGTCAAAAGGAGTGGGTCGCGGTTAGTCAAGTCCGAGAGTAGCCTATCGGGTCTGGCCCAAAGCGGCACAGAGCCCGAATCGAGCTGAATCTCACCCTATCGACCACTCGGTGCCGAATTCCTGTGTCGAATCCGTCGAGTTGATACAGGAATTGAGTCGGATTCGCAAGGAAACAGGCCCCTTCGGGCCAATTCAACTTCGCACGGACATCATCTCTCGAGCCGGTCTGGATCCTCGAAGCAGCTTCCTCGACCGAGCCGAATCGACCCATCCGGACGTAAGTCACGCCGGCTCCCCAATTCCGCCCTGGCCCAGTATAGACTTTTCCTCTTTTCTCTAAGGATCACTCCACCATCATACGGTTGCGAATGTTCTCTTGCCATTTCCGTAGCTAATCATGATCCTGCTCTAACAGACGTACATGACATGACCTCTCAGACACAAGTCAACAATGAGACATATGTTCTAACTATACTATACTTTCTAACACATTCATAACTATGATGGAACCCCCATCATACTCATGATGGGGCGTGACCCTCCGGACTCATACATAAGGTTGGTTATGTACTGAAGGGAGGTATGCAATCTCACAATCTTCACCTTTCACTCTCGTTTTCTTCCCCTTCCTCCTTCACGAACTAACTTAAGCATTGGAATGATCGCGCCGGAGCAAACCCTGGCTTTCCATCTCACGATGTTTGTGATCGCAGGCCCTGGAAGCTCCGCGGTCCCCTCTTCGTTCAAGCTCACCCAAGTGTAGTGTTGAGGAAAGGTCGACACATCCAAAAACAGATCTCAACAGGAACACAAAGCAACAATCAACCCTCTTTGTTCTTCAAGATCATCGAATGAGATTATAAGACTTTCAACTGAATTTTTGTAATATTAATTAATGATGATTTAAATTTAGTTTTAAAAATAAAAGTTGAAAAAATAAATCCAAAATTAAAAAAACATTTGAAATACTAATTCTTAATTATAACAAAATATTTTTTTTCCAATGCAGTGATAACTATAATAACTAAGAGAATATAATCGAAACAAAAGTAATTTTTCAAAATTAATATATATTAATAAACTTATTTATTATGTTTAGGCCCTAAGAGGGCTCTATGCTCAAAACTCTACTATTTTAAACATGATTTAGTAATTTTTTTTTCAAAATAAAAATAAATAAATTATGTACATGTTGGTTTTAATATAATGAATGAACGATACCAGGACCGACTCTAGGCATAGGCCACTAAGGCCTATGCCTAGGGCCCCCTTTTAATTGGGGCCCAACTTTCAATATATCAATATATATATTAAAAAATAAAAATTATTAAAATAAGTTTATTAATTGATTTAATCGATTAAGTCCCGAAAACCCCTTAAAATTCTCAAAAAATTCTAAAAATCGTTCACCTTCCTTCTGCTCTGAAATATGAATCCCCGATTTGAATCGAAATTTCCAAGTCGCCATTCGCCTTCGCCTTCGCCCTGCCCTGTGGCCTGCGCGGCTGCGCCTTCGCCCAGCCCTGCCCTACGAGCCCTTCGCCCGGCCTTGCGCCGTCGCCTTCCCGGCCCTGCGCACCTTTCGCCCCGCCGGCCGGCCTTGCGCCTTCGTGACTTCGCAGCTTCGCCCGGCCCTGTGCACCCTTCGCCCGACGGCCCCGACCCTGTGCCAGTGCGCCTTCGCCTTCGGCCGGGCCTGCGCGCGCTTCGCCTACGCCTTCGCTTTCGCGCCCTAACTCTTCGGCCTTCTCGCCTTTTTCGGTGAGCAATGATTTTTTTTGTTAAATGATCTTTATTATTTTATAAAATGACTTTTATTATTATGATTTATTTCATCATTAAATTGCTGGCATGTTTTGATGATTCAACAATCAGACTAATTACTTCATTTAATTTGATCAATGACGAGATAATTCTGATTGAAAAATGGAATGAAAATATAATTTTCATGTTCATAAATGAATTGAATTAAGAAATAAATATATATTGATAGAATATGTAAATAAAATATTATAAATTGATCTTTCTTCTGCCTATTAAATAATTTTTTAGGGTAAAAATTAATGTATCTGATTATGTATGTGTTTCTTCAGGGTGAAAAGTTTTTAGAAAGTTGAAAGTCTTGAGGGCTTCTTATTTTTCAAAATTAAAATTAATAAAGTCTTATTTACGTTCAACTATGTCTCAAGAAAGATTAAATAATTTAGCAATGTTATCAATTGAAAAAAATTTATTATTAAAACTTGAATATGAAAATTTAATTAATAATTTTGCTTCTAAAAAAATAAGAAAATTTAATTTTATATAAAAAATTTATTTTTAAAATTAATATTTTAATTTATTTTAAAAAAATTTTAAACCCACCATTGTCGATCTCAAGTCCGAATAAAAAAGAATGAGAGAAATTTTTTTTAAATAATAACAATTATTTTAAAAAAAAATTGCCTAGGGCCCCCCGTAGGCTTGAGCCGCCCCTGAACGATACTTGGTTAATTCGTTAACAAAATACGAGTTACATCTCTTGACCATCAGAGCGAGTGTCGAAGTAGGAGAGAAAAGAAATTACTTCATTAATTCTTACTCTTTTCTTCCTTTATCCGTGATTAATTCTTAAAAGATATTTTTCTCTTATTTCGTAATTTTTCTTTTTCATTATTCCTTTCTCTTTCTCAAAAAAAAAAAAAAAGGAATAGTTTCTCATCCATATTCGATGTAAAGAACGGTCTTCTTCCTCGATCACAAAGTAAGGGTTCCTCATTCATCCGACGCAAAGCAACGATTAAGTTTCTTTATTCCTTCGTAAACCCTAACAATTTAAGAAAAATAAAAATCAAAAGTGAATCCCCATTCTTATGCTCGATCACTGAATGAGGCAAGACTTTCAATTGAAAATTTTTAAAATATTAATTAATGATGATTTAGATTTATTTTCAAAATAAAAAATAATTCAAAATTAAAAACAACATTTGAAATAAATACTAAATTTTATAAAAAATAAAATTTTATTTTCCAATGCATGCATAACTAATAGAAAATTTCCGACCGGCACAAAAGAAATTTTCAAAAGTAAAATTAATAAACTTATTTATACTCAACAATATTTTTTAAAAAATAAATAATTTAGTAATTTTATCAATTGAAAAATATTATCAAAATTTGATTATAAAATTTTAATTAATAAATTTGCATCTCAAAAACTAAAAAACTAAATGTATATATATATATATATATTTTATGCTTAGGGTTTCAAGACGGTGCTCAAAAGTCTACCATGCTAAACATAATTTAAATAAATAATTGACGGCTCTGATATAAATAAATAAATAATATATTTTTTTGTTTTAATGCTGCAAAAGGTTGGAATCCGCCAACCTAACGGCCTCACACGATCGGCCCCCCGACCATCTGTGAGGAGGTAAATCACGGTGAATGCGAGACTAGCCAGGGCATATTTTTTTGTTTTAATGAATGAACGATTGAGGGAGAAAGAGAAGTTACTTCATTATACAGTTCGTCGACGTTCAAAAAAGGCCATCGGAGCGACCGCCGGAGGACGTAGCTCCAGGCGTCACAATCAAGGAGGGCGCTAATTCGTCCACGAAATTCGTTCAAGAAGGCCATCGGAGCGGGTGCCGGAGGACGTAGCTCCAGACGTCGCAATCACAATCAACGACGCCGTCGTCGGTCTCATCGTCGAAAAGGCCGAGGAGGCTGCGGCCGACCGCGAACAGGCGGTCGCCGGGGATTCCGATGGAGGCGGAGCACCCGTCGACGAGGGACGTAAAGAACACACGGTGGGGATTCCAAATGCTGCTGCTATCAAACTCCCACGGGAACTCGAAGATCCCCACCGGGCGGAGCACCCCGCCAGCAGCCTCTAAACCGGCGTCCCTCTTCTCCGACGCCGCCGGAGCCGAGAATGCTTCTCTATCATTTTGATCGACCTCCTGATCTCGTCCTCGCTTCCTGCTGTTGCTGCTGCTGCTTCTGCTCATCGCCCGATCGATCCGTCGTCGATCGGAATATCGAAGTTACTATAAATAAGTACTTGTTTGGAGGACGGAATTGATGGAGGTTGCGACGCGACGCGAAGCAGTTGCCTATTAATTTCTTCTGCTTCGATATCTCCCCGTCCTCATCGCAATTAAGAAATATATATAGCTGCAAATTAAAATGATTAATTAATAATTGTGTTTTCGATACCGCAGATAATTAAGTTTAATTTGACGAAGGAATAAATGTTAATTAGGAACTGCAAAATATGGACGTGATTCAGGATATTTCACGATACAGAATTTGGTAATTTATTTATCAAATCATATAATTTGTCTTCCAAATATACCGATTTCTATTTTTCGTTCAATCTGAAAATATTTCAATATAATTTCATTTCAAATTCTGTTGTGAGAGTTTTCCATTTTAAAATTTATGTGATTATATATATATATATATTTTTTTTTATATATCATCAAATCATTAAACATAAGATATCAAATTCAACTATTCCAATAAGTCAAACTTTTTTACCATACGAATAGATCGAATTTTATCATTAAAATCGAATAAGTCAACCAATATAAAATCAAATTAATTATTTTTTTTAATTTAAAATATATATTTAAATTTTTTAATAAAAACTTAATCGATTTAATAAATTTTTAAAATTAATAAAAAATTTAATTTAGTCGGTTTAACTGATTTTCAAAATTTCAAATCGAATCAATTTAATCTAAATAACTGATATTTTAAATAAAAATGAACTGAATCAATCTGAATTATTTCAATTAAATTGATTATTTTAATTTAATAGAAGTTTTGATTGCCTCTAATTCGGCATCAGCATGTTTAAAGCAATTCTGTTTGCAAAATTAAAAAAATTGAATTGCTAAAAAATAGATTATTTTAAAATTCCCATCTAAATTTTACAACTTGAAAACATCCATTAATTAATTAAATTATATAATTTAATTAATTAATGGATGTTTTCAAGTAAATAAACTGAATTACTATCGGTCGTTAAATTAACGACCGAACTTTAATCGGTCGCCTAATTAGCGACCGATATTTAATCGGTCGTAAATTTTGAGACAGAAATTATAATTCGGTCGGTATTGAGCGACCGAATTTATATTTCGGTCTCTAAATTAGCGTTCAAAAAATAATTAATCCGGTAATTTTAGAAGTGTACGATAATAAAAGAATTTAGCGACCAATTTTTTTCGATCGTTAATGTTTAGCGATCGAACTCTAATTTGATCACTAAATAGCGATCGAATCGAATTTCAATCGCTAAAATAACGATCGAATTTATTTTCATTCGCTAATTTAGCGATCTAATTTATTTCGGTCGTTAATTTAGTGACCG
>NW_027432881.1:0-13610 GCF_044706935.1 Curcuma longa
AAACCCTAAACCCTAAACCCTAAACCCTAAACCCTAAACCCTAAACCCTAAACCCTAAACCCTAAACCCTAAACCCTAAACCCTAAACCCTAAACCCTAAACCCTAAACCCTAAACCCTAAACCCTAAACCCTAAACCCTAAACCCTAAACCCTAAACCCTAAACCCTAAACCCTAAACCCTAAACCCTAAACCCTAAACCCTAAACCCTAAACCCTAAACCCTAAACCCTAAACCCTAAACCCTAAACCCTAAACCCTAAACCCTAAACCCTAAACCCTAAACCCTAAACCCTAAACCCTAAACCCTAAACCCTAAACCCTAAACCCTAAACCCTAAACCCTAAACCCTAAACCCTAAACCCTAAACCCTAAACCCTAAACCCTAAACCCTAAACCCTAAACCCTAAACCCTAAACCCTAAACCCTAAACCCTAAACCCTAAACCCTAAACCCTAAACCCTAAACCCTAAACCCTAAACCCTAAACCCTAAACCCTAAACCCTAAACCCTAAACCCTAAACCCTAAACCCTAAACCCTAAACCCTAAACCCTAAACCCTAAACCCTAAACCCTAAACCCTAAACCCTAAACCCTAAAACCCTAAACCCTAAACCCTAAACCCTAAACCCTAAACCCTAAACCCTAAACCCTAAACCCTAAACCCTAAACCCTAAACCCTAAACCCTAAACCCTAAACCCTAAACCCTAAACCCTAAACCCTAAACCCTAAACCCTAAACCCTAAACCCTAAACCCTAAACCCTAAACCCTAAACCCTAAACCCTAAACCCTAAACCCTAAACCCTAAACCCTAAACCCTAAACCCTAAACCCTAAACCCTAAACCCTAAACCCTAAACCCTAAACCCTAAACCCTAAACCCTAAACCCTAAACCCTAAACCCTAAACCCTAAACCCTAAACCCTAAACCCTAAACCCTAAACCCTAAACCCTAAACCCTAAACCCTAAACCCTAAACCCTAAACCCTAAACCCTAAACCCTAAACCCTAAACCCTAAACCCTAAACCCTAAACCCTAAACCCTAAACCCTAAACCCTAAACCCTAAACCCTAAACCCTAAACCCTAAACCCTAAACCCTAAACCCTAAACCCTAAACCCTAAACCCTAAACCCTAAACCCTAAACCCTAAACCCTAAACCCTAAAACCCTAAACCCTAAACCCTAAACCCTAAACCCTAAACCCTAAACCCTAAAACCCTAAACCCTAAACCCTAAACCCTAAACCCTAAACCCTAAACCCTAAACCCTAAACCCTAAACCCTAAACCCTAAACCCTAAACCCTAAACCCTAAACCCTAAACCCTAAACCCTAAACCCTAAACCCTAAACCCTAAACCCTAAACCCTAAACCCTAAACCCTAAACCCTAAACCCTAAACCCTAAAACCCTAAACCCTAAACCCTAAACCCTAAACCCTAAAACCCTAAACCCTAAAACCCTAAACCCTAAACCCTAAACCCTAAACCCTAAACCCTAAACCCTAAACCCTAAACCCTAAACCCTAAACCCTAAACCCTAAACCCTAAACCCTAAACCCTAAACCCTAAAACCCTAAACCCTAAAACCCTAAACCCTAAACCCTAAACCCTAAACCCTAAACCCTAAACCCTAAACCCTAAACCCTAAACCCTAAAACCCTAAACCCTAAACCCTAAACCCTAAACCCTAAACCCTAAACCCTAAACCCTAAACCCTAAACCCTAAACCCTAAACCCTAAACCCTAAACCCTAAACCCTAAACCCTAAACCCTAAAACCCTAAACCCTAAACCCTAAACCCTAAACCCTAAACCCTAAACCCTAAACCCTAAACCCTAAACCCTAAACCCTAAACCCTAAACCCTAAAACCCTAAACCCTAAACCCTAAACCCTAAACCCTAAACCCTAAACCCTAAACCCTAAACCCTAAACCCTAAACCCTAAACCCTAAACCCTAAACCCTAAGATAGAGAGAAAGGTAGAGAGAGAAATTGAGATAGAGAGAGAAAGTGAGATAAAGGGAAAAAGATAGAGAGAGAAATGTAGATAGAGAGAGAAAAGTGAGATAGATAGAGACAAAATATAGAGAGAGAAAGTGAGAGAGTGTGTGAGAGATAGGTAGAGTGAGAAAGTGAAATAGAGAGAAAGTGAGGTAGGGAGAAAATGTAGAGAGAGACATTGAGGTAGAGAGAGTGTGAGATAGATAGAAAACAAGATAGAGAGAGAACGTGTGAGAGAGAGAAAGTGAGATAGAGAGAAAAGGATAGAGAGAGAAAGTAAGATAGAGAAAATATAGAGCAAAAAAGTGAGATAGAGAGAGAAAGTGAGATAGAGAGAAAAGGATAGAGAGAGAAAGTAAGATAGAGAAAATATAGAGCGAAAAAGTGAGATAGAGATAGAAAGTGAGATAGAGAGAAAAAGTGAGATAGAGAGAGGACGTGTGAGAGAGAATGTGAGATAGAGAAAAAGATAGAGAGAAAGTGAGATAGAGAGAGAAAATGGGATAGAGAGAAAAGATAGAGAGAGAAAGTTTGATAGAGAGAAAAGGATAGAGAGAAAGTGAGAGAGATAGAGAAAGGTAGAGAGAAAATGCGAGAGAGGAAGTGAGGTAGAGAGAGATAGTGTGATAGAGAGAGAAAGTGTGATAGAGATAGATAGGTAGAGAGATAAAGGTAGAGAGAGAAAGTGGGAGAGTGTGTGAGAGAAAGTGACATAGAGAGAGAAAGGTATAGGGAGAAAGTGGGATAGAGAGAAAAATGTAGAAAGAGAGAGTGAGGTAGGGAGAGAAGTGAGGTAGAGGGAGTGGGAGAGAGAAAAATGTAGAAAGAGAGAGTGAGGTAGGGAGAGAAAGTGAGGTAGAGAGAGAAAGTGAGATAGAGAGAGAAATGTAGAGAGAAAAGTGAAATAGAAAGGGATAGAGAGAAAAATATAGAGAGATAAAGTGAGATAGAGAGAGAAAGTGAGAGTGAGGGAAAGATAGAGAGAAATGTAGAGAGAGAAAGTGAGATAGAGAGAGAATGTGTGAGGGAGAAATGTAGAGAAAGAGTGAGATAGAGAGAGGGCGTGTGAGAGAGAAAGTGAGATAGAGAGAAAAGTGAGGTAGTGAGAGAAAGTGTGATAGAGAGAGAAAGTGAGATAGAGAGGAAAAGGTAGAGAGAGCAAGTGAGAGAGAGAAAGGTAGAGAGCGAAAGTGAGAGAGTGTGTGAGAGAGATATGTAGAGAGAAAGTGAGTTAGAGAGAGAAAGAACAAGTGAGAGATAGAAACATAGAGAGTGAGTGATAGAGAGATAGAGAGAGAAAGTGAGATAGAAATGTAGAGAGAGCAAGTGGGATAGAGAGAAAGTTTGCTAGAGAGAGAAAGGTAGATAGAGAGATGAAGTTGGGTAGAGAGAGAAAGGTAGATAGAGAGAAAGGTGGAAAGGGAAAGATAGAGAGAGTGAGATAGAGAGAGAAAGAGCAAGTGAGGGAGAGAGAGAAAGATAGAGAGTGAGTGAGAGAGATAGAGAGAGAAAGTGAGATATAGAGAAATTGATATAGAGAGAGAAAGTGATAGAAATAGAGAGAGAGTGAGATAGAGATAGAAAGATAGAGAGAAAGTGAGATAGAGAGAAATGTATAGAGAGAGAATGTGAGGTAGAGAGAGAAAGCAATGTAGAGAGAGGAAGTAAGATATAAAGGTAGTCAGAGAAAGTGTAAGAGTGAAAGATAGAGAGTGAGTGAGAGAGATATAGAGAGAGAAAGTGAGATATAGAGAAAGGTAGAGAGCGAAAGTGAGATAGAGAGAGGATGGCAGAAAGAAAGTGAGGTAGAAAGAGTGAGAGAAAGGTAGAGGGAGAAATAGTGAGAGAAGTAGTAGTATATTCATGTATTGTGATGGATGTGTGGTTGTGGTCGTATTGGCCTTGAGTGTTACGTTGTAGTTAGTAGTATATTCATGTATTGTAT
Organism: Curcuma longa; assembly: GCF_044706935.1. Classification (NCBI taxonomy): domain Eukaryota; kingdom Viridiplantae; phylum Streptophyta; class Magnoliopsida; order Zingiberales; family Zingiberaceae; genus Curcuma; species Curcuma longa. The sequence continues at coordinate 3,947 of NW_027432881.1, forward strand.
TAGTATTGGTCGTGTGGGCCTTTTATACCACTATGTATTCAGGAAAGTTGGATTGTTACAGAGAAGGTGCTGTCAAAATTTTTCAGATAGTTGTCTCCCAGGACGTAACAAAATGTGTTGTCACCTTTACCATGTTAATATTTTCACTATGTTATTTTACTCTTGCCATGCATAATATTTAGTATCTGGGTATATTCAATGTGTTTATTATCTATGAGAACTATTTGTAACTAGTGTTTAAAATGTATATATTATTAAGTTTGTCATCTGAAAAATATTTTACTCTCGAAGACCTTTATTCAATCAATTTGAATGTGAGAGTGAAACTTTTTATATCTGCAACAAAATATTTAAATTAATTGTTTATAAAAAATAATAATTTATGTATTTTAAATATTTTGTTAGATAGTAAAAAATAAATCTAAATGAAAAGTAAAATAAAAAATATTAATTTAAAATATAAGTGGGTGATGTTATTTGAGAGGATTTATTTTTTTCTCCTCAAAATGCGACTAGTAAAATCAATCCATCGTAGCAAGTTGAACTAAAGATTTTCCTTATGGAAAATATTTTATTAACAAAAAGATTAGTACAACTTTAACTTAGTATTGTTTTACATGCAACGATATTATTTCCTCATCCTCATTCAGTCTTTTTTTTTAAATACATTGTTATTTTTTGTTGGGATGTAAATATGCAAACATAGTCTCACATCTAAAACACATAGAAAAGATCATGGGTTTAAAAGGATGGAAAATATCTCCATTGATATGAGGCCTTTTGGGGAGAGCCCAAGAGCAAAGCCATGAGGGCTTAAGCCCAAAGTGGACAATATCATGACATTGTAGAGATACATACATCCTTGGGGACCCTACAATTGGTATCAGAGCGAGGCCGCTCTTCACCGGACTAACCGCCGGATGAGCCATGATCTGGATCTAATCATGTGGGTTGAACCTTAAAAATAAATTAAGGAAGTGGAGGCGGTGATGTTATTTGAGAGGATTTATTTTTTTCTCCTCAAAATGCGGCTAGTAAAATCAATCCATCGTAGCAAGTTGAACTAAAGATTTTCCTTATGGAAAATATTTTATTAACAAAAAGATTAGTACAACTTTAACTTAGTATTGTTTTACATGCAACGATATTATTTCCTCATCCTCATTCAGTCTTTTTTTTAAATACATTGTTATTTTTGTTGGGTTGTAAATGTGCAAACATAGTCCCACATCTAAAACACATGGAAAAGATCATGGATTTAAAAGGATGGAAGATATCTCCATTGATATGAGGCATTTTGGGGAGAGCCCAAGAGCAAAGTCATGAGGGCTTAGGCCCAAAGTGAACAATATTATGACATTGTAGAGATACAGACATCCTTGGGTACCCTACAACCGGACTAACCGCCGGATGAGCCATGATCTGGATCTAACCATGTGGGTTGAACCTTAAAAATAAAGGAAGTGGAGGCTCCCGTATTTTTCAAGAGGACCAGACCCTGGCCAGGAAAGAGGACCAGACTGATATGAGGCCTTTTGGGGAGAGCCCAAGAGCAAAGCCATAAGGGCCCTGGCCAGGAAGTCCTAGTAGGTCGGGTGGACCGAGGGGCATGAAGTCCTGGTTGCGACTGGTATGAGGCCTTTTGGGGAGAGCCCAAGAGCAAAGCCATGAGGGCTTAGACCCAAAGTGGATAATATCATGTACCATTATGGAGATACAGATATCCTTGGGACTCTACATTTTTAAGATGCCCACGATCTAGCAAATAAATTAGTCTTAAAAGAATTATGGAGACATATAATATGAGCACTGCAAATTTTTATAAGTTTTTTCCTGCGAGAAATTGGACCACTAGATAAGTGTTTCTGCTAGACACAGACAGCCACCATGAGTTGGAGTGCTCCAAATTGATCCCAAAAAAAATTGGTGGCACAAAAGCACGGTAAAACATACTAATTTGTAAAAATACAGATAAAATATCAAAACTAGATAAATTACCTGAGTCAAACTCGTTGCTCTAAAAAATACTCTTCAATTCATCAGAACTTTTTAAGTTTTTTTTTTATAAAATAAGAACTAAAAGTCTATTAAGAATGTCAAATGAGGTTTATTCGAACATGAATCGAGGTCAAAAGTGTGGACGATGTGACTGTTATTCGAGATTCAGTTGAATTGGCGAAAGATAACGAGGGTTGAGATGAGATGAATGATCAACCAGGTGAAAATTTAGATGAGGTAGACAGTGAAGATATCGTACGTGAATGACTTATTCAGTGAGTTAAAATTAAGATGGATTGTAAGTGGATGATAACCTGAAGTCAAAAAAAATTAACTGAGGTATATATTGTAGATTTAATTTTAAAAGTAAGTGCTAGTGTAATACTAAGTGTCACTTAATCGTTAATCCATTTGCTTTAACTCATATTTGAGTTAAAATTTTCAGTTGCTCTAACTCTATTTCATCTGATGGATATGTTATTTTCTCAATAACTGCTAGTTAATTACTAGTGAATCTGGTGGTTTTTCATTACTTTTAACTCGGTTTCATCTGAACACGTACGTGCAGCTTGGGATTGATTTCTTGGATCAGCACTATTTACATAGATTTCTTTCTGCCCTTCGACGTCCACATGGATCTTCACTCGACGGTTCGCTTGACTTCCTAGATTTTTATTCACATCAACTTCTGTCTAAGAAAAGAAAGGAAAAGATTTCAAATTTATGCTTTTGGATCCGTAGAGCGGCAAATGGATAACTGAAAGATAGATTACAAGACTATTCGACAAATTCATTTGTAAATTATTTTATATCCTCTTGTGAGCCTCCTCTGCTGTCGTTGTCGCCAGTCTACTGCGCTCCACTTGCCGCAAGTGAACCTTAGACTCTTCCCACTGCGCCCCTACTATGACTCGCTACCACGGTCGGAGCTCCCGCCTCCGCATTCCATGGGCTGCTAGCCTACCCCAAACGTGAGGTTTCCACCACCAACACGAAGCCAGATTTGAGCTCGCATTCTGCTTCCCGAAGGACGATCGAGGTGCGTTAGTCACGAGGCGCCGACTAGGTGGGCTCCAATGAGGACCTCTTTTACATCTTCAAGAACGCCAGTGACCACACTGCGATCCTGTCGGAGGGCAGGGGAGAATGCATTAATCAGGCAAGGAGCTAGAGCTGCAGGTGTGGCGGGGAGAGAAGGATTGGTATGGGCATACATGATGGTGCGGCGACTTGCGAGAAAGACAAATGACATAACATGATTCTTTTGCTTGTAACACGATAAATTGAGGAAGGATAATTTTATTTTCACTTTTCTTTCGCAGTTGATTTGTGCCGTTGGAGGTGGTCCAGCTCTCTATCATCCAGCAGTTGATTCTCTTGTCGCGTTTACGTCCATTGTGAATTCGGCCCAAAGAAATGGAAAGACAGACAGCGACGCGTACGAAGAGCATCCGCCACGCGTTGATGTTACACGAACGTTGAAACAGGGTCCATTCTTAAAAACCTTAAATGCCACCAACTGTCTCGTTTTAATCAAATCGGTTAGGTAGTGCAGCAGCCGGGCTGTTATTATCCGGTAGTGCCGTAGTGGGGTGGGGCAAGCGTCCGACATCATAACCGACACCGACCTTCATCATCACGGCCAGTTTTATCATTATAAGTTGGTTCTTCGCCATATCACATTCCGATCAGGACGTTTTACGCTGATGGAACATGAAAATTGGCAACTTCACTGAGACCCGTAGTCGGAAGCCAGTCAATAGGCTCCCGTCTCTCATTTTTCCTTTTTCAATAGTCCCGCAATTTTGCGAACCAAGCATGGAGGGCCGCGTTTAAAAACAAACAGAAGTTATCCACGTCTGATGGGTGAGTGAGCACAACGGTCATTTGAATTCACTTTGGGCCTGGCTTGGTTGGTGCAGCATCGTCGGTGAGAATCAGCTGTGTCGAGAACAACAACAAGAACTTAAATGACGAATATGTAATCTGACGTCCTGTTCATGTTTTGCGCTGGAGTTGCTTGTTTTCTCCGTCTCCTTGCTGTTCTTTCCTTTATCTTTTTCCAAGCGGCAAATTTTACTTTTTATTTGGATTTTTTTAATATAAAATCGAGGAGAGTTTTGTCTTTTTACCTTTTCAGTGTATCCTTTCACTCTTCTGCCACATCTCTAGGTATAGCAGGAGCTCAGGGAGGAGGCGGTGAGAGATCTACAGCGGGGGTAGCAGATCCTTCTGCATTTGCCGTAGAAGCGTTCGACAGTGAGTCCTTCAACAGATCTGACTAGTTATTTTTTACTGATATTTTGAAGGGATCTGTTCTCGTTTTCCTTGTCTTTTGTTTGTCGGCGGAACATTGTATTTCCGGCATCGAGATTGGTTTCACCCCGTTTTTATTTATTTAATAAATTTTATTTAGTTTTATCTTCATCTAATTAACCTTGTACTGCTGTTTACTATTTGTTCTAGTCTTGGATTTTTATTTTTTTTTTGTTGAAATGTAGTACTGGGTTTGGGTCTGTATCTTGATTCAGCTCTAGATCTTGTTTTTATTTTCCCGGATAAACGGGTAGATGCCTGTTTGTTTTCTGAGTGAAGTTTGCTTTGAGAGGGTTTGAATTCGAACGAGTGAACTGAACTCTATCCGTCTACATATTGGTCATTTTTATGCAATCAGTTTTCGGATGCCGTGAGTACTGATCTTGGTATTTGCGGAGGTGTCTGTGATGTTCAGATCAGGGCTTTGAGGTTAGGGATCCTGCCGATGGGAAAATCTCCTGGAAGATGGATCAAGACACTTCTCTTTGGAAAGAAGACGAAATCACAGGCTACAAAAGGAAGGAATTTACCGGTATGCATTTTACTTTTTTTTGGTTCATGTGTTGGATTGTACAATAATAGATAATACCGGTCGTGATAAAAAAAGTTACGTGGTCGGATTCTTACACTTGCTTATACCGACATTTTTTTTCTGCCTCACTTATCATGTATTCGACTAAGGATCTTACAGTTAAAATATAAAAAATTGTTATTAAATGAAAAATGTCTAGAGATCAAGTATGGACCAGAAAGTGTGGATTTGTAGGATGCATTATTGGAGAAAAAAATTGTTTTAGTAGTCTATATTTTTACTAAGAATACAATCAATACAGACGAAATTATGTTATTTCTTGATACTCTAGCGACTAACATAGATATAGTAATTCAGCCTAATGTTATTTGTCTTGTCTCCGTGTTAATTTTCTGTTCCCACTGAAAAGGCCTTGATGGACTCATTGGTTCCCTTCTTTATTGAAGAACTGATTGTATTTAACCCATGTATTTGAAAGAAGGAATCACCCCTTCACTATTCTTAAAGAAAATACTTATTTTAGGTTTCTTAGTTTTGCTGAGTAATTGAACTTATGAAATGTTCTCAAGGTTATCATATTTTACTTGCTTTATCTACCATTTTAAGAAGAGACTTATTGTGATTCCATTTTTCATCTGCAGAGAGAAACTAACAGAGGATATGCAGGTGCAAAAGGCCCAAATTTGGCATTAAATTCCCTGGAAATTTCTGAACCACTTCCAATAAGCATTGAGAATGGTGGAGATATAGTAACATCATATGAAGGAAAACCATCAGATACAGGGGAGTCGGCCATTTCAAACATTAATCAAGGAGTTGTAGGATCTATTATATCAGAACGCATTAACAATGATGCAGAAGAGCATGCTGCTATAAAGGCACAGGCAGCATTCCGTGGCTATCTGGTAATTCTAATTATAATATATCTATTTCAATATTTTAGTTTCTGGTATTAATTATGCTGGGTGCCTTGCAATTTGGCATACCCCAGCACTGCTACAAAATTTCTTGCCAAAGGAATCGCACTGCTTCTATCTTACACTAAGCCTACATGGTACTTCCAAATGACTTCTCTCATGTGCTCTTAATGATACATCTAAAAGGCATGCAAGACACAAATCTATATGGTACTTCCAAATGACTTAACCATCTCATGTATTCTTAATGATACTTCTGATGCAGGCACGTAGGGCATTTCGTGCTCTTAAAGGTATTATTAGGCTGCAGGCATTAATAAGAGGCCACTTGGTGAGAAGACAAGCTATTGCAACTCTACATGCGATGGAAGGAATTGTCAAATTACAAGCTATAGCTCGTGGAAGAAAAGTTAGACGTTCCTTTAGTGAGCTTAAAGTCACTTTAAACTATAATCAACTAAAGACCGTAGTAAGTGCAAACTAGTTCCTTTTTTTTGTTGGTTTTGTCATTATTCATCTCTCTTTTCCTATTAAATTGAATTTAAATTTTCATTATTTAATTTGGCACCCATAACATGGACTCTGACCTCAAAGACTATCCCCCATCTTCTGGAAGTTTATGGTCCTCCAGTTATAATAGTCTTCAATTCACAATGAAGCAAATTATGCTCAAAGAATGAATGCATGAAACTCCACAATGCTTTGGATGGTTGATGTATAATCATGTTACTGGAATCTGATCGTCATAGTTATGGTTTGTTATAATCCACGCTATCTACTGTGGCTTCATCCATATGAGACCATGTACTAACTGTTCACCTGCGGGTAATATACCATCATACAAATAGGTTTCTGGTTGACTTCTTGGAGATATATTTCAATATAATCAGGCATCATTTGCGGATGTTGTGGAGTATTCTTGTTTCAAACAATAAAATAGCAATGTGTAGAACTCTATTTACAGCATGCGTGTTCATAATATGGCAAACTGGTCCAAGATGCCTAACACCAGATTTGAGGAATTGAAAACAGATAATCTGCTCCTGGCTAATGGATTCATTAGAAATTTGTTAGTATTTGATTTGAGGTTTAAAGGATTATTCCAAGTGAGACGATTTGCTTGGGGTTGGGTAAAATTAAAATGTCGTTCGTTTGACTTGCAGACAAAACTTCTACATTAAAACAAAAAGATACAGTTATGCAATTAATCTAGTTATCTCCATCGGTATCCTCTTTTCAACAGAAAGAAGGAAAAGAAAGATATTTGAAATGTTGACCGTTTGTAAATTATACACATAATTTTCTTCCAATATCATGTTTCTGGAGCCTTTATTTCAGAGCAACTTTATTATTAACACGGACCACGAGAGGATTCAAAATCGATTCAATTATTGACGAATGAATTACTACCGTGATATTGCTAGCTCAATTGTGCTTTCAGAATGAAATTTGCTCACAATGTTCTTTTCCTTCCTCCGTGTCAATGGTATCTTTTAGGGAACCTTTTTATGAGTTCCTTCATTTATGTCAGTATACTTGAGTGCCTGATTGTGGTAGTTTAGTCAAATTTTCATGTCCATAATATTAATTATGCTCAATTTCTTTTCAGAATCCCATACCACAGGATGCTTGGAAAGGGAAGTTTTCATCAAACACTTTTATATGGAAGGTATATTTGCTACATTCTAGTTTTTTTTAAGGTGAATTCTCGAGTTTATCTCTCTAATCTAATGGCTTTTTGTATCAAACATGGGTATGGCTTGATTTGAAAATACATTTGGGTTCTATCACTATTCACCTCGGCATATGCACCTACCATATTCCTGTCATGTCATATACTTTTCCTCTATCACTCAATCTCGACATATATACCTGTACTCATGTCGACATGAGTACTGGTATATCACTGAAGTTGGAATACTATCACTGAAGTTTGCAATTGGCTCGCATGTGGCAGAATGCCACAATGCGGGAGATAGCTGAATCCCAGCGTCAGGCGGAGGCGGCAGAACGTCGAATGTTTTTGTTGTTTTTGCAAAAATTGATTCACCAACGGATTTCTGTGCTTATAAGTCTTTCATGTTCTGCAGCTTCTTACGTCATCAATTCGGGCAAAACCTCTGCAAATTAACTATGATAAACGAGACCCCAATTCAGTCTTCAGCTGGTTAGATAGATGGACCATTATCAGTTTCTCGGTGCCTACAAACAAATCGAAACGAAGAATTACTTTGAAAGGCCAGACCAACAGAGTTATGGAAATTGAATCAGGAAAATCAAGGCGCATGCGAAATAATTCTGCTTCAAATGCTGCAGCTGGTCAAATAAATACCAACAATGAACCTGAAAAGGCCAAGAGGAATCTGAAAAAGGTAAACAGTTCTCCAGTGGAAGCCATACCAGAACAAGCACAATCAGAGCTTGAAAGAGTAAAACGTAATTTAAGAAAGATATCTACTATAAAGGACGTGACTGAGCAACCAGAGATTGAAAGTCAGAAATCAGACCTAAGTTTGAAAAATGTGGCTGTTTTTTCTGAGAATCTTAACCTAGGAGTTGTTGATTCCACCGAAAAACCAAAGAAGGATATTGCTCTAGCACCTACTTTAAAACCAGATAATGAAAATACTACCAAGCCTGCTGTAGCAGATGAACAAATTGATGTGCCGCTTGGTGATAAGCTATTGGATGAAACACAATTATTGCAGGAGATAGATAATGCAGAGAACAATATACTGACAAGTGAAGAAATAAGCTTAAAGGAAGAACAACTTTGTCATGAAAACCAAAAGACAGGCAAAAGGAGATCATTCTCGGCAAAATCAGAATATCCTGAAAATGGTTTGCCAAATGTTCCTGTGCTTCCTAGCTATATGGCAGCAACTGAATCTGCCAAGGCAAAATTACGTGGGCAAATATCTCCAAGGCTTGTGTCAGACTGTGTGGACAAAAATGGCATCCCTCGTCGACATTCTCTACCACCTGCTACCAACGGCAAAATGAGTTCACCAAGGACAAAGAGACCAATACCAGGTAGGGGGACAAGTAGAAATGAAATTCAATCTTTATCTTCAAGTTAGATGCATTTACTTTGCCACGAGTCATCTAATGGAATATTAATATTGGTAGGCATGACACTGTCTGACATCACTTTTTAAATAACAATGTTAATGGTTAAGGGGTGAAATTAAGGATGACTGTCAGTACTTGATGACTGTAGGTAACGCTGTTTATGTTGGATTTAGGTACAATTAATGATTGAATTTGAGTCGGGTAAAGCTTTCCTTAAAATTTTCCTGTGAAAACTAACATTTAGAAGTGTTTTGTGCATAAAATTCATTAATGTGATTGATAGTTTTGCTTTGAATTAAGTCTAGTGAGACATTATATAACCTAATTGTGGATAGAGGAAATAAAAATCATAAATAACTAGAAACTCTATTCTTTTTCTCCTTTTTCGTGAATTGGTCATCAAATATATACGTGCACTAGTTACTCATCTCCTTTTTCATGAATTGGTCATCAAATATATACGTGTACTAGTTACTCGTCATAGTACTTTTTCACGAAATGCCATTCAAATTTTGAAAATGTGCAGATAGGGCTATTCAAGTGGGATGGAGGCGGTGAATTGCACTGGGAAAAGTCGACCCAAGTTTATCGTCTGAAGTAAAATTTGAGTTGAAGTACATTTTTGCTTCTCTATTTATTTGCTTGTTGGTGTTGTGCTCCGCGCAATTTTAGATAAATTGATTTGCACGGATCAGTATGTGGTTTGTTTCCAAAGCATCTATATCTCCAGTCTACGTGTTTGTCTGTGTATAGTTAGTATCTGGGTTTGTTTTCTCCACGACGCGTGCATTTTCCTTCTCTCTCTCTCTTTCTTTCCCACTCATTGTTA
>NW_027432882.1:0-2666 GCF_044706935.1 Curcuma longa
AGAATTGCAGGGACACAAGAATACTGAGAAGGCCAAAAATCAAGTCCCGCTCAGGGGCATTACTGAGCCGTACAGGGCTGTGATAGTGTAGTATAGCCCGAAGGCTGTTATGAAATATATGTGCTATTGTAATTTGCCCGAAGGTTATTAAAAACTACTATAGCTTATAGTTGTTATAAGATATTTAGTCCATAAGCTATTATAGTTTGCCCGAAGCCCTTTGGAATATATCTAGCTCATAGTCATAATTTATTTAGGGCTGCTAGAAGATACTATATCGTATAGACTGTTATAATTGACCTAGAGGGCTACTAGAAGATATTTTTGTCGATCCTTATATAATCGACGGAAAGGAATCTCCATGTAACACCATTAACAAACCATTAGGAGGGCCAAAGGTGACAACCATTAGACCATATACTAACATTGTTGAGTCGTTGGTAGGCGGCAGGGGCGGCTCAAGCTCACGGAGGGCCCTAGGCGAATTTTTTTTTAAAATGATTGTTATTATTTTAAAAAATTTTCTCTCACCCTTTTTTATTCGGACTTGAGACCGACAATGGTGGGTTTAAAAATTTTTTAAAATAAATTAAAATTTTAATTTTAAAAATAAATTTTTTATATAAAATTAAATTTTCTTGCTTTTTTAGATGCAAAATTATTAATTAAATTTTCATATTCAAGTTTTAATAATAAATTTTTTTCAATTGATAGCATTACTAAATTATTTAATCTTTCTTGAGAAATAAGATTTTATTAATTTTAATTTTGAAAAACTTCTTTCCGCTGAAGCTACACTAACAGGTATGGTCAGTAATATTTTATAAGCTATCCATGCATTAGGAAAAGAATTTAATTTTTTTATAAGATTTAATACTTCAAGTGCTGTTTTTAATTCTGGATTTATTATTTCTTTTAAGACTTTCAATTCTAAAAATAAATCTAAACCATCAATATCTTGTGACATATCATGTGTTAAAAAGTTTTCAAGATTCAAACATTTTTCTTTTAAAAAATCATTATCAAGAAATTTTAATTTCTCTACCTCATATAAAAAATTAAAATTATCTTCGTATATTTTAAATTGTTCAAACCTACTTTGGGTATTTATAGGTTTCTCTAAAAATTAAACTTATCTTCGGATATAATGCATTATAGAAAAATGTCTACAATTTTCATCATTTGGGTATTTATAGGTTTCTCTAATTGGACCTTTTTCAACTAATAAATCTATTAAATTTGTATTTATATTTTTCCATTGTGCTGGGTCATATATATTTTGAATAATAGTTTTATCAGTATTATTATTTTTGAGATCTATTGATTTATTTTCTTCGGAATTAGTATTTTCTTCTTCGTTTAAATTAAGACAAATTTCTTTTTGTTCTTTAGTATTATCTTTTAATTCAATTGATTTTTCATTTAAAATTTCAATTATATTATTTTCTGAATTTTAATTTTTATTATTAATAACAAATTTATCAAGTGCACCTTTTTGAGATTCATTAAATTCTTCCCAGTAGACATATTTATATTTAAATAATAATAAAAATTGAAAGATAAATATTTATTCTAATAATGAACTATCTACTAACAATTAATAATAGAACAGAAATAAATATTTATTTACTCTAATAATGAACTATCTACTAACAATTAATAATAGAACAGAAATAAATATTTACTTTAATAATGAACTATCTACTAACAATTAAAAATAAACAGAAATAATTTACCTTGGTAGTCCGTCAAACGATCCACTGCCCTCGAACGATTCGTCAAAAGACTCGTAGAACAGCTGGATCAAACACAAAAAATTATTATCTAAAAGCTAAATCTCAACAACAATAATATTGAAAAAAGTAAAAGAAACTACCGGATCGGCTTGACTGTTTGAGTAAACAACAATCAGACGAACTGTAAACAGCAATCCGAAGAAGACGACCACAGACCACTCGACCAGAGGGGCGAGGCCCTCTCGGTTTCGCCGGCGAGGAAGACTGTCGAAGATTGAAGAAGAGGGCCACTGGCTAGAGGGCTGAAGGGCGAGCGGCAGCCGGCGAGCCTCGCAGTTGCGCCGGCGAGGAAGACGGCCAGAGGGGCGAGCTTGAAGCCTCGCGGAGTCGCGATTTCACCGGCGAGGAACGGAGGAAGACGGCCAGAGGGGCGAGGCGGCGAGCCTCGCGGTTTCGCTGGCGAGGAAGACGGCCAGAGGGGCGAGCGGCGAGCCTCGAGGTTTCGCCGGCGTCGGCGAGGAAAACCGTCGAAGAAGACTAGAAGAGGGCTCGTCGAACGGACCGGACAGAGGTGCTCCGTGCTGTCTTGCGCCTCAAGGGCCCTCGCGTCGAAGAAGAGGTTTCGCCGACGTCGGCGAGGAAAACCCTCAGGGGAGATCGCGTCGGCAGACGGCAGGAGATGAAGAGTCGAACGGCTGTCGCGAGATCGGTGTTGAGAGAACGGGAGAACTCGTCGAACGAGGAGAAGGAGAACGCGTCGAATCGAGGAGAGGGGAGATAAAGGGGATATCGGTATCGGGACGCGGCAAGATTTGATCAGATTTTAACCATTTATTATTTATTATCCCTAAATAATTTAAATTTTTTTGGGCCCCTTTTAATCCTGGGCCCTAGGCATAGGCCTTACCCGCCTATGCCTAAAGCCGGGCC
>NW_027432883.1:0-11599 GCF_044706935.1 Curcuma longa
TGCAAATCGGGCTCGTGGCTCGTTTTTAGTGGTCAGCTGTATTTTTTTATTTATTATTTTAGATAATACTAAGATCAATAGTATTAAATCGTTAGGGTGATAAATTTTATTTTTATTAAAAAAGAACACGTGGCTCGTAAAAAGAATATTTCTTTTTTCCTCCAAAACATTTCTTCATTAAAATTAAAATTTTAATTTTTATATTATTATTTTAAATATTTTATTATTTATCACACATTCACCCCTCAAGTACATAGCGTATGATATAGATATTTACATTTAATATTTTTAAAAAATTAGCCCTCAAGTCTTGGGCAGTAGAGAATATCATCTAATTAACTCCGGTCACTTTTATATTTAATTCTTTTGATAAGCTTCTTTCTCACAGTACGCGCTAGGAGAGGTAGTTAGTATTTAAAATTATTTAAGATTGATATAATAAATTAATTAATTTAAAAATATAAATAAAATAAAATAAATATGTGAATATAAATTTTTCTAAAATATATAAAAAATATTTAATATTCAATACATTTAAAATGGTGAAGAAAAAAATATTATTGGAGTTGTATTCTTCGATTCTTTAATTTTTAGAATCAAATTTATTAATTATTATATCGTTATCAATTTTTTTTTATCAACATGCTATTCTTCTTTCATTTTGTTACGAAAGCTATTCTAATAAATTTTGTAGTTGAAAATGTTAGTTTTGTTATTAATAAGAAAAGCTAAAATACAGCGAATCAACTTATCAATTAAATAAATATATTAGATTTAATATATAAATAAATAATATAGTTATAAGGTATAAATTCTATAACAAATGAGAAAAAAAATCCCATGCTAATTAATTGTATGTTTCTGATTTATTTATTTTAACTAATCTTTAATATTATTCAGAAATAGTTGATAAATTCTAAAATCTTTCGTCAACATCAAACTTATAATGATCTAATTACATTATTAAGTGGTAGAAATCTTATGCATCTAAATCAAGAGGATAGAATTTTTTAGCAAGTTGATAGATGTTATCAACATTAAGAAGCTTAAAATTTTCTTTAAGTTTCAAAGTACAACTAAGCTTAAGAAGTTCAACGGTCTCATTCTCAAATCTACTATTAAACTTTTCAACTTAAAAATCTATTATAATAATAAATAGATTAAATCGATAGTAGTGTTCAACTGTGATTTAGTCATTTTATTAACAATAACGACCTATAACAAATTTATAGCAAGCTTCCATGTGAGATATCTTAATGTCATATTTGTCACAAACCTTTTTCACATTACTAAATAGAAAAACAAATCCTTCTTCTCTTTGAAACAAAATTTTAGTAGTTGAAATATAGTTCATTATATTTAAAATATCTAAAGATTTCTCTTGCAATAAGAAAACTGGCATCAACATCAATTTTAGGACATTTGTTAGGTTCTTGATCACTAGAATTCGATATATCAATATTGGATGGAGAATGATCCCGACTTGTTAATTGATGTCTGCTCTTTTGATTTAAAAAATCAATTGATAATTTTTTTTTCATTCCTTAAATTTATTATATTAAAGTGAATAAATGTTTTTGTTGAACTCCACTCTAATTTATATCTACAAGTATAATATGAAAATAACTCAAATATTTTAATATCCAATAACAGAATAACATGATCTACCTTGTACTATTTCCAATAATAAGTTAGATAACCAACCTAAATTGAAATCTAATAAAATATGTGGAATTCTGAAAGAAAAAAAAATGGGCTCTCTCTTTTTAATTGAGTCATTTTAGAACCCTTTTGCATAAGCTTCAAGATTAGCCAAGCAAATATTATGATTTAGAATTAAAGCACAAGTAACATTGCTTTGTTCGGCCTACTAGTTAATTAGCAAGAAGAACTTCCTACTACTCAAATTTACTAGGATTTAAACTTGAATTATTCTATTATGTGCTTATCTATTGTCACCGACCAACATGGGCTCAACATCAGCAACGAAGAAGATTAATGCCGTCAACATGGTTTGAAGTGGCAATTGAAACCTATCAACACTCACATCAAAATGTGTCATTCTAGTTATCATTCAAAACTGATAATGTATTGGCTCTAGCTGTTGATTTTGGTAAAATTTTAGTCCCACATTGGGAGTTTAGAAAATAAGGAAGAGTCTTAAGGCTATAAATAGACTCCTATCCTTATTTGTTTTAAGTAGAAATTTGTGAATCTGGATTGGAATTCTCTCCTCTAATCAGGTTCTATTGTTCTCTCCTAGTTTGTAATATTTTGTAATATTTCATAAATTAGTGAAATATTTGATAGTGTTTTGGAGGATTTAGGCATATTTTGCCGAACCTCATTAAATATTTGGTGTTCTTGTATTTGCTTAGTTAATAGCTATTTGTTGAGTATAATTTTTAATAATTATACTTTTGGTGGAAATTATTGTGATTTCCACAACAATTGGTATCAGAGCCGAGTTTATTTTGAGTATGCTCTGTGGTTTCAACTTAGGTTGATCTACCACATCAGAAAGAAATTTTCAGGGCTTATTGGTATTCCGTTTTGTCTGCTATTAACTAGAATTTATAGAAGAAATGACATCGACAAGAACAGTTTCTTCGTCTTCAATCTTGGCTAGAAATGCAGTGTCTAATGCTAGATTTGCAGTAGAAATTTTTGATGGTACTGGTCATTTTGGTATGTGGCAAAGTGAGGTGCAAGATATTCTTTTTCAACAAGGTTTAGACATTGCTATTGAGGGAGAGAAACCAGATGATGTTGAAGAAAAAGAATGGAAGTTGATCAATAGAATAGCATGTGGTACCATTTGATCGTGCCTTTCTAGAGAGCAGAAGTATGCATTTTCTAAAGAAACTTCTGCAAATAAATTATGGATGGCATTAGAAGAGAAATTTTTGAAGAAAAGTAGTCAGAACAAACTCTACATGAAAAAGAGATTGTTCCGATTTAACTATGTTTCGGGTACCACTATGAATGATCACATTACTAGTTTTAATCAACTGGTAACTGATTTGATGAATATGGACGTGACTTTTAATGATGAAGATTTGGCTCTGATGTTGATGGCATCACTTCCTGATGAGTTTGAGTATCTTGAAACTACTCTACTTCATGGGAAGGCTGATGTGTCTCTTAGTGAAGTAACTGCTGCCTTGTATAGTTATGAATTAAGAAAAAAGAAAAACAAGGCAACACAACTATAGAAGCAGAAGCTCTTGTTGTAAGAGGTCGTTCGCAGAGTCAAAAGAAAGTATGGAGAGGAAGATCTAAGTCAAAGTCCAGATTGAGTAAAGATGAATGTGCTTATTGTCGAGAAAAAAGGGCATTGGAAGAAAGATTGTCCCAAACTTAGAAACAAAAACAAATCTGAAAAGGGAAAGGGTGTTGCAGAGTCAAATGTAATTGAGTATGATGATGCAGATTCAGACCTCACAATTGCTGCTACACCATTAATTGACAATTCCAGCTCATGGTTGCTAGATTCAGCTTGTAGTCATCATATGTCTCCTAATCGAGAATGGTTTTCTGATTTTAAAGAGCTAAAAGGTGGAGTTGTCTACACAGCAAATAATTCTCCTCTTAACACATATGGAATTGGTTCAATTTGCTTGAGAAATCAGGATGGATTCAAAGTTGCTGGAGAGGAAAAGCTGGTATGTAAATTGGAAAAATCGCTATATGGGTTGAAGCAATCTTCAAGACAGTGGTACAAGCGATTTGATAAGTTTATGATAGGGCAAAAGTACACGAGAAGCAAATATGATTATTGTGTATATTTCCGTAAGTTACAAGACGAATCCTATATCTATCTTCTTCTTTATGTTGATGATATGTTGATTGCAGCCAAGAGTCAAACAGAAATACAGAAATTAAAGAGACAATTAAACAAGGAGTTTGAGATGAAGGATCTTGGTGAAGCAAAAAGGATTCTCGGCATGGAAATATCAAGAGATAGAAAATCAGGGAGGCTTTGTTTATCTCAGAAAAGAATATTTGAGGAAGGTACTAAAACGTTTTGGTATGAATGAGAAATCAAAACCAGTTAGTACCCCACTTGCTTCTCATTTCAAGTTTACTGCATCCATGTCACCAAAGAATGATGCAGAACGGGAATACATGTTAAAAGTACCGTATGCAAATGCTGTTGGTAGTTTGATGTATGCAATGGTGTGTACTAGGCCCGATATTTCACAAGCAGTTGGGGTTGTAAGCAGGTATATGCATGATCCTGGAAAAGAGCATTGGCAAGCTGTGAAATGGATTCTACGATATATTTTGAATACCGTAGATTTTGGTTTGGTATTTCAGCAGGACAAACAAGATGGTCAGTGTGTAGTTGGATATTGTGATTCTGATTATGCAAGTGATTTGGACAAGCGTCGATCAACTACTGGTTATGTGTTCTCTTTTGCAAAGGCACCAGTCAGTTGGAAGTCTACCTTACAGTCAACAGTTGCTTTATCTACGACAGAAGCAGAATATATGACACTTACAGAGGCTGTGAAGGAGGCAATTTGGCTTCAAGGGTTGCTAGGTGAACTGGGAATGGAGCAGAAGCACATCAAAGTGCATTGTGATAGTCAAAGTGCTATTCATTTAGCAAAGAACCAGGTTTATCATGCAAGGACGAAGCACATTGATGTTCGATATCATTTTGTACGTGAGATTCTAGAAGAAGGCAGAATCATAATTCTGAAGATTCAAACCGCTGAAAATCCTGCTGACATGATGACAAAAGTGGTAACTGCGATCAAGTTTAAACATTGTTTAGACTTGATCAATATTGTTGAAAATTGATTTTGTGAGAGAATCGTATGAAATTTTACCAAGGTGGAGATTTGTTGATTTTGGTAAAATTTTAGTCCCACATTGGGAGTTTAGAAAATAAGGAAGAGTCTTAAGGCTATAAAAAGACTCCTATCCTTATTTGTTTTGAGTAAGGAATTTGTGAATCTGGATTGGAATTCTCTCCTATATTCAGGTTCTATTGTTCTCTCCTACTTTGTAATATTTTGTAATATTTCATAAATTAGTGAAATATTTTGATAGTGTTTTGGAGGATTTAGGCATAATTTGCCGAACCTCATTAAATATTTGGTGTTCTTGTATATGTTTAGTTAATAGCTATTGTTGGATATAATTGTGTTAATAATTATACTTTTGGTGGAAATTATTGTGACTTCCACAACAAAATACTCCTGTTGATTGCCTCAATCTTGTGTAAACTCTACTGTTGCCAATGGCGAAGCCAACTCAGGCGATCTACCCTTACCTAGGCTGATCCCAAATTGTGGGTTATGAATGCCGATGTTGATGTTGCCACCCGACTAATCTTCCTCGCTTCTCTTTTCTTCCGTAGTAAATCGAGGATTATCTCCTTTTCAACGCCGTTAAGTCTCCGGACTACAACTCAGATAGGCATGAATGTGGCTCCACCCTTAACTGTTACTAAGGGCAAAGTCCACTGTGATTTCCTCCTTTCAACTAGTAGGGCCCATCCTGAAAGGACTGTCGAGCTCCACAATTTCATCTTTTGTTGTCAACTTATGGCTCATTAGCATCATCGAAGAGTCAGAGACTGACTACACCATCTCAAGCTGTTCATACTCTGTCTTATCACCAACTCCATTCCCATAAGAAAATTAACTCGATTTTGAATAAGAGGTATGAACATTATCTACACTTATGGCTCGTAATGTTCATACCTCTTATTCAAAATCGAGTTAATTTTCTTATGGGAATGGAGTTGGTGATAAGACGAGTATGAACAGCTTGAGATGGTGTAGTCAGTCTCTGACTCTTCGATGATGCTAATGAGCCATAAGTTGACAACAAAAGATGAAATTGTCAGCTTGACAGTCCTTTCAGGATGGGCCCTACTAGTTGAAAGGAGGAAATCACAGTGCACTTTGCCCTTAGTAACAGTTAAGGGTGGAGCCACATTCATGCCTATCTGAGTTGTAGTCCGGAGACTTAACGGCGTTGAAAAGGAGATAAACTCCGATTTACTACGGAAGAAAGAGAAGCGAGGAAGATTAGTCCGGGTGGCAACATCAACATCGGCATTCATAACCCACAATTTGGGATCAGCCTAGGTAGATCGCCTGAGTTGGCTTCGCCATTGGCAACAGTAGAGTTTACACAAGATTGAGGCAATCAACGGAGTATTTTCATTCTCGTTGGGATTTCACTCCAGACTTATTGGTAGCAACAACTCCAAAGGAAATGAACGCAGCTCGTGGGAGTTGCTTATGACCCATAAGTCTTCGTGTCATCTTCCTCCACCTTTTTACACTATCAATTTGTGAAACTTCACTAGGTATGCCTTCTCATGAACTTCGAGATTCACTCTGTTTTGCTTTTGCTGGCTCAGACAAGATGATACACATCTAGTACTACGTGATACTATCAAGCCATAGGCGATATTGTGTCGGCACGGGTAGGGCAACTACAAGTAGCTAGTGTTGTGGAAATCACAATAATTTCCACTAAAAGTATAATTATTAAAAATTATACTCAACAAATAGCTATTAACTAAGCAAATACAAGAACACCAAATATTTAATGAGGTTCGGCAAATAATGCCTTAATCCTCCAAAACACTATCAAAATATTTCACTAATTTATGAAATATTACAAAATATTACAAACTAGGAGAGAACAATAGAACCTGATTAGAGGAGAGAATTCCAATCCAGATTCACAAACTTCTTACTCAAAACAAATAAGAATAGAAATCTATTTATAGCCTTAAGACTCTTCCTTATTTTCTAAACTCCCAATGTGGGACTAAAATTTTACCAAAACCAACAAATCTCCACCTTGGTAAAATTTCATACGATTCTCTCACAAAATCAATTTTCAACAATATTGATCAAGTCTAAACAATGTTTAAACTTGATCGCAGTTACCACTTTTGTCATCATGTCAGCAGGATTTTCAGCGGTTTGAATCTTCAGAATTATGATTATGCCTTCTTCTTGAATTTCACGTACAAAATGATATCGAACATCAATGTGCTTCGTCCTTGCATGATAAACCTGGTTCTTTGCTAAATGAATAGCACTTTGACTATCACAATGCACTTTGATGTGCTTCTGCTCCATTCCCAGTTCACCTAGCAACCCTTGAAGCCAAATTGCCTCCTTCACAGCCTCTGTAAGTGCCATATATTCTGCTTCTGTCGTAGATAAAGCAACTGTTGACTGTAAGGTAGACTTCCAACTGACTGGTGCCTTTGCAAAAGAGAACACATAACCAGTAGTTGATCGACGCTTGTCCAAATCACTTGCATAATCAGAATCACAATATCCAACTACACACTGACCATCTTGTTTGTCCTGTTGAAATACCAAACCAAAATCTAACGGTATTCAAAATATATCGTAGAATCCATTTCACAGCTTGCCAATGCTCTTTTCCAGGATCATGCATATACCTGCTTACAACCCCAACTGCTTGTGAAATATCGGACCTAGTACACACCATTGCATACATCAAACTACCAACAGCATTTGCATACGGTACTTTTGACATATATTCCCGTTCTGCATAATTCTTTGGTGACATAGATGCAGTAAGCTTGAAATGAGAAGCAAGTGGGGTACTAACTGGTTTTGATTTCTCATTCATACCAAAACGTTTTAGTACCTTCCTCAAATATTCTTTTCTGAGATAAACAAAGCCTCCCTGATTTTCTATCTCTTGATATTTTCATGCCGAGAATCCTTTTTGCTTCACCAAGATCCTTCATCTCAAACTCCTTGTTTAATTGTCTCTTTAATTTCTGTATTTCTGTTTGACTCTTGGCTGCAATCAACATATCATCAACATAAAGGACAGATAGATATAGGATTCGTCTTGTAACTTACGGAAATATACACAATAATCATATTTGCTTCTCGTGTACTTTTGCCCTATCATAAACTTATCAAATCGCTTGTACCACTGTCTTGAAGATTGCTTCAACCCATATAGCGATTTTTCCAATTTACATACCAGCTTTTCCTCTCCAGCAACTTTGAATCCATCCTGATTTCTCAAGCAAATTGAACCAATTCCATATGTGTTAAGAGGAGAATTATTTGCTGTGTAGACAACTCCACCTTTTAGCTCTTTAAAATCAGAAAACCATTCTCGATTAGGAGACATATGATGACTACAAGCTGAATCTAGCAACCATGAGCTGGAATTGTCAATTAATGGTGTAGCAGCAATTGTGAGGTCTGAATCTGCATCATCATACTCAATTACATTTGACTCTGCAACACCCTTTCCCTTTTCAGATTTGTTTTTGTTTCTAAGTTTGGGACAATCTTTCT
Source organism: Curcuma longa (assembly GCF_044706935.1). Lineage (NCBI taxonomy): Eukaryota > Viridiplantae > Streptophyta > Magnoliopsida > Zingiberales > Zingiberaceae > Curcuma > Curcuma longa. The sequence continues at coordinate 8,334 of NW_027432883.1, forward strand.
TCCAATGCCCTTTTTCTCGACAATAAGCACATTCATCTTTACTCAATCTGGACTTTGACTTAGATCTTCCTCTCCATACTTTCTTTTGACTCTGTGAACGACCTCTTACAACAAGAGCTTCTGCTTCTATAGTTGTGTTGCCTTGTTTTTCTTTTTTTCTTAATTCATAACTATATAAGGCAGCAGTTACTTCACTAAGAGACACATCAGCCTTTCCATGAAGTAGAGTAGTTTCAAGATACTCAAACTCATCAAGAAGTGATGCCATCAACATCAGAGCAAATCTTCATCATTAAAAGTCACGTCCATATTCATCAAATCAGTTACCAGTTGATTAAAACTAGTAATGTGATCATTCATAGTGGTACCCGAAACATAGTTAAATCGGAACAATCTCTTTTTCATGTAGAGTTTGTTCTGACTACTTTTCTTCAAAAATTTCTCTTCTAATGCCATCCATAATTTATTTGCAGAAGTTTCTTTAGAAAATGCATACTTCTGCTCTCTAGAAAGGCACGATCGAATGGTACCACATGCTATTCTATTGATCATCTTCCATTCTTTTTCTTCAACATCATCTGGTTTCTCTCCTTCAATAGCAATGTCTAAACCTTGTTGAAAAAGAATATCTTGCACCTCACTTTGCCACATACCAAAATGACCAGTACCATCAAAAATTTCTACTGCAAATCTAGCATTAGACACTGCATTTCTAGCCAAGATTGAAGACGAAGAAACTGTTCTTGTCGATGTCATTTCTTCTATAAATTCTAGTTAATAGCAGACAAAACGGAATACCAATAAGCCCTGAAAATTTCTTTCTGATGTGGTAGATCAGCCTAAGTTGAAACCACAGAGCATACTCAAAATAAACTCGGCTCTGATACCAATTGTTGTGGAAATCACAATAATTTCCACCAAAAGTATAATTATTAAAATTATACTCAACAATAGCTATTAACTAAGCAAATACAAGAACACCAAATATTTAATGAGGTTCGGCAAAATATGCCTAAATCCTCCAAAACACTATCAAATATTTCACTAATTTATGAAATATTACAAAATATTACAAACTAGGAGAGAACAATAGAACCTGATTAGAGGAGAGAATACCAATCCAGATTCACAAATTTCTTGCTCAAAACAAATAAGGATAGGAGTCTTTTTATAGCCTTAAGACTCTTCCTTATTTTCTAAACTCCCAATGTGGGACTAAAATTTTACCAAAATCAACATGGTCGGTGACAATAGATAAGCACATAATAGAATAATTCAAGTTTAAATCCTAGTAAATTTGAGTAGTAGGAAGTTCTTCTTGCTAATTAACTAGTAGGCCAAACAAAGCAATGTTACTTGTGCTTTAATTCTAAATCATAATATTTGCTTGGCTAATCTTGAAGCTTATGCAAAAGGGTTCTAAAATAACTCAAATTTCTTGCAAAAATGACTCAATTAAAAAGAGAGAGCCCATTTTTTTTTTTCTTTCAGAATTCCACATATTTTATTAGATTTCAATTTAGGTTGGTTATCAAACTTATTATTGGAAATAGTACAAGGTAGATCATGTTATTCTGTTATTGGATATTAAAATATTTGAGTTATTTTCATATTATACTTGTAGATATAAATTAGAGTGGAGTTCAACAAAAACATTTATTCACTTTAATATAATAAATTTAAGGAATGAAAAAAAATTATCAATTGATTTTTTAAATCAAAAAGAGCAGACATCAATTAACAAGTCGGGATCATTCTCCATCCAATATTGATATATCGAATTCTAGTGATCAAGAACCTAACAAATGTCCTAAAATTGATGTTGATGCCAGTTTTCTTATTGCAAGAGAAATCTTTAGATATTTTAAATATAATGAACTATATTTCAACTACTAAAATTTTGTTTCAAAGAGAAGAAGGATTTGTTTTTCTATTTAGTAATGTGAAAAAGGTTTGTGACAAATATGACATTAAGATATCTCACATGGAAGCTCGTTATAAATTTGTTATAGGTCGTTATTGTTAATAAAATGACTAAATCACAGTTGAACACTACTATCGATTTAATCTATTTATTATTATAATAGATTTTTAAGTTGAAAAGTTTAATAGTAGATTTGAGAATGAGACCGTTGAACTTCTTAAGCTTAGTTGTACTTTGAAACTTAAAGAAAATTTTAAGCTTCTTAATGTTGATAACATCTATCAACTTGCTAAAAAATTCTATCCTCTTGATTTAGATGCATAAGATTTCTACCACTTAATAATGTAATTAGATCATTATAAGTTTGATGTTGACGAAAGATTTTAGAATTTATCAACTATTTCTGAATAATATTAAAGATTAGTTAAAATAAATAAATCAGAAACATACAATTAATTAGCATGGGATTTTTTTTCTCATTTGTTATAGAATTTATACCTTATAACTATATTATTTATTTATATATTAAATCTAATATATTTATTTAATTGATAAGTTGATTCGCTGTATTTTAGCTTTTCTTATTAATAACAAAACTAACATTTTCAACTACAAAATTTATTAGAATAGCTTTCGTAACAAAATGAAAGAAGAATAGCATGTTGATAAAAAAAAAATTGATAACGATATAATAATTAATAAATTTGATTCTAAAAATTAAAGAATCGAAGAATACAACTCCAATAATATTTTTTTCTTCACCATTTTAAATGTATTGAATATTAAATATTTTTTATATATTTTAGAAAAATTTATATTCACATATTTATTTTATTTTATTTATATTTTTAAATTAATTAATTTATTATATCAATCTTAAATAATTTTAAATACTAACTACCTCTCCTAGCGCGTACTGTGAGAAAGAAGCTTATCAAAAGAATTAAATATAAAAGTGACCGGAGTTAATTAGATGATATTCACCGCCCAAGACTTGAGGGCTAATTTTTTAAAAATATTAAATGTAAATATCTAATATCATACGCTATGTACTTGAGGGGTGAATGTGATAAATAATAAAATATTTAAAATAATAATATAAAAATTAAAATTTTAATTTTAATGAAGAAATGTTTTGGAGGTAAAAAGAAATATTCTTTTTACGAGCCACGTGTTCTTTTTTAATAAAAAATAAAATTTATCACCCTAACTATTTAATACTATTGATCTTAGTATTATCTAAAATAATAAATAAAAAAATACAGACCATGAAAAAACAGCCACGAGCCCGATTTGCATAAATAATGCCCCCAGGCCATCCAGTTCCATGAATCGATCCCCG
>NW_027432884.1:0-1282 GCF_044706935.1 Curcuma longa
GGAGAGAAGTGTTGAGACAAAGAAAAAGTTGCTCAGATTGCAGTGATTGAACCTAAGGATATGATACTTTATATAGGTGCAAATTCTCAACAATCTTTTTCTTCCTGTTGAAAATGAGGTCTTTGAACATGTACCACATTTATCTTCTCTTCTTGCAAATAGGTGTTGGTTGATCCTATTCCAGAAGTTCGGTCTATAGCAGCTAGGGCTCTTGGATCTGTCATCAAAGGAATGGGACAAGAGAATTTTCTAAATCTTGTTTCATGGTTATTGGATAGATTGAAGTCTGATAGAAGCAATGTTGAGCGTTTGGAGTAGCATAAGGTCTTAGTGAGGTTTGGATGCTCCATTAGTTGTTGAACATAAACATTAAATATCATTTCTATTAACTCTTCCATGTGTACAAAGATAAGACTCAATGAACTTTCGCTTCTTTTAATGTACTTATAAATTTGTGCATAACTATAGATGGACAATAGCTAATACCCTCATGGTCTAGTTTCTGACTTTCATTCGTATGATTAGATTCAGGGATTGTTAAGGCAATTGGGAAATTATAATCACTACACTAGTTATGGATAAACTCACCGGACACATTCAAGACACGTTACCATGATACATGTTGTTTGCACATGGCATTATTTTCGTCGAATGTTGGGTTGTGTAGTTGAATATTGGGCTATGAATCAAGTAACACGAATAAAAAATAAGAGTCGTAGAGATGATGATGTTAAGGTGAATGTATGGACATACAAGGATGTAGTGATAAGAAATGATTATGCCTATTGAGAAAAAACTCTAAGAGATGTGTTTAAGATGATATGATCATGTACTCAGGCGATCAATAAATATCCTGCTTAGATTATGTGAGACCATGATAAACATAGACATTAAGTGAGGAAGAATGAGATCATAGAAGATTTGGTTAGCAATGATGAAATAAGATAAGATTCATTTAAATATAGGTGAGGATATTATAGGAGATCGAATCTCATGGCGTAGGAGGATCCATATGGCTGACTCCACTTAATTCAATAAAAACTTAGTTATTGTTGTTTACCAAATTGATTTCTAACATTTTGTAGAAATCAATTGGTTGAGTTTCCAATTAAAACTAAATTAATATTTTGTTTTCTTTTCATTAATATATTTATTTTGGATTTGGACTTTGTTTTCAATATTTTGCTTGAAGAAACAAGAATAACTTCATCCTAGTACTTGACTTTTGTTCTTGAGATTGCACTATCTTAGAAATATATATAATAGAATAAAGACTTAGATG
>NW_027432885.1:0-14230 GCF_044706935.1 Curcuma longa
CTTCACTTGATTCTTCTGCTGCGAAGTGGTTGGGAAATTTTCGTGTGAAAGACATGAAACTTGATCTTTGTTAACTGGCACAATCAGAGCCTGAGAGGGGCTCCTGTTCGTGTATTTGCTTCGTTTCTCATATTTGTGTGGGCAATTTCGCATGTTGGGACCATCAAGAATAGAATGAAAACTAAAGGATTCTTTTGTGAAAGCCATGAAAGTTTCGGTTCTTTAACTTTGCTTTGTTTGATGGTCGATTTGGTTTTTCTCAGCAAATGCTTCATTTTTTTTTTTAATTTTGATTTCTGAACTACCAAATAGACCCTGTATATTTACTTCCTGTGCAGATCATGGTTCCTCCTTGCTTCAGTACCTGTTGTGGAGGAATAGGATCAGGGACTGGGAATGAAATTGTGAAGTACTTTTGGAAAAAATTAAAGACACATGCATGCTATTTTATATATTACAAAAAGAAATTTGAGAAACTCAAAGAACAGTTTGATTTGTTAAAGGCCATAAAAGATGACACACAACAAAAAGTGGAGGCAGCTCAAAGGAACAATGAAGTTATCAGTGATGAAGTCAACTTGTGGCTAAACAAGGTGCTTGAACTGGAGGGGAAGTTTAATAATATCGAGAACAACTTCAACAGGCTTGTAAGGGATGAGAAATGTTGCTTCCCTAGTTTGGTGCCTCGTTATAAGGTCGGAAGGGAGGCTACCAGGAAAAGGGCCAAAGCATCAGAACTACTAGATACAAAGAACTTCCAAGCTTTTTCTCTTACTCTCGATCCATCAACTCTTAATCATCCATCGAATAGAGACTTTGTGAACTTTGGAGCTACCAAAGAGGCAATGCAAAAGGTTATTGATGCACTGAATGATGATAAAGTGAATCTGATTGGAATATATGGCATGGGTGGTGTAGGCAAGACTACATTGATGGAAGAAATAGGCAGAAAGGTCAAGGAAGCAGAAACGTTTGATGTGGTAATAGATGTGGTTGTGTCACAGAATCCAAACATAGCTCAGATCCAACGCGACATCGCTGATGCGCTGGGCATGCGTGAATCCTCAAATAGGATGTTGGCCACTAGATTGAAGCAGAAGAAGAAAGTTTTGATAATGCTGGATGATGTTTGGGCACGGCTGGAGCTGGTTAAGGAAGTTGGGATTCCATACCGAGAACACAAGGGTTGTAAAGTGATACTTACCTCCCGCAAAGTTGAAACATGCAATGTAATGGAAACTGATGTCTCAGTGGAAGTTGCCACCTTGTCCGAAGAAGATTCATGGCAACTTTTCAGAATGAGGGCAGGACAAGTTGCTGAGTCTGATGGCATAGAACCGGTTGCGAGAAAGGTAGCACAAGAATGTTGTGGTTTGCCTTTGGCAATTGTTGTAGTGGGAAGGGCATTACGATCTTACAAGGACTCAAGTGCTTGGGAAGATGCCTTGTCCCAACTCAAGCAATCCGTTCCTTTAAACATGGAAGAGGTAGAGGAAAAATTGTTCAAACCACTAGAACTGAGTTATCAAAACCTGAAGACTGCTGAACTAAAACAGTTGTTTCTCTACTGCTGCTTGTTCCGCGAGGACTATGACATCAGTGAGGATGAAGTAACTCGATATGCAGTGGGAGAGAATTTATTGAGTAATCTCTCCAATTTAGAGGCTGTACGTGGCAGAGTGCATTTTTTGCTCCAGAAACTGAAACTTTCATGTTTACTGCTTGATAGTAAGAAAGCCGGTTGTGTGAAGCTTCATGATGTAGTGCGAGATGTAGCTGTATATATTGGCTCCAAGGACAACAACCATTTTCTTGTTAAAGCTGGACATGGCCTTACAGATTGGCCAGAGTGCGAGAACTTAGCAGCTTGCAAGAGAATTTCACTTTCGAACAATTTCTTGCAAGAAATTCCCGAAAACCCAAATTGCTCCAAACTAATTCTGTTGTTGCTGAATATGAACCCAATTACTAGTGTGCCAAACAATTTCTTTGAAAACATGGCCACACTAAATGTTCTCGATTTTAGTAATACAGACATTACTTCTTTACCTTCTTCATTGACATGCTTAAATGGTCTAGGAACTCTCCGTTTAGACAGATGTAGACAGCTGAACGATATAACTGGTGTAGGGGAACTAAAGACACTCATAATACTTACCTTGCAGGAATGCAGTCGTATTAGTGCATTACCGGAAACCATAGATCGTCTGGTTAAGCTAAAACTTTTGGATTTGTCAAATTGCACATCGCTGCAGATACCCAGAAATTTGATACCAAAGTTAACTCAACTCGAAGAACTTTACTTGAGAGGCTACAATGTGACTGAAGAACTACTAGTTGAGGTTGGATCTTTGAAAAGCTTGGTCAGGGTTGAGTTGTTTGTCAAGTATGCTCAAGGTTTTTCTGAACAAGTTATTCCTAACAATGCTTACAAAGTCTTGCGCCACTTCATTATTTCTAATGTGCCAGATTGGTTTTCACTGGCTTCTAAATACCAGAAAAACTTTTTTATAAAGGAAGTGAATCAGTCAGTGATCAGTTGGGGTAAACATTTTCTCAGGATAACTGAAGATTTAAGGCTTGATAATTGCATGTGGAATATTACAGATCTGACTTCCTTAGAGAACATATCTTGCTTTGCCACTCTGAAGTCTTTGCAAATTGCGAACAGCCATCAATTCCAATGTCTTCTCCGGTCAACAAATGACACTCCTGCGCATGCATTTGGCGAGCTCGTGAAGCTAACCCTTTTGGACATGGAGAAGCTGGAACAGGTTTGCAATGGCCACCTTCCTGATCTTTCACTCAGAAAACTGAGAATACTGGAATTAAGAAAGTGCAGAAACATAGTTAACATTTTGCCACAAGACTTGCTTCAGAGAGTGCATCCAAGTCTAGTAGAGCTTCTTCTTGATGGATGTCCCGGGCCACATGTACTGCTAAATTTCGAAGGGCTTGGGCATGATTCCATTATCTTTCCGAAACTGCAAATGATACGACTATATCAGATGTCAGATGTAATCAGTTTCTGCACTGGAGTTGTTCCTCCTGGAAGCTTGCATAACCTGACTACTTTTGAAGTTGTTAATTGTACAAAGTTATCGTCTCTGTTCTCGCAAACATTGGACGCAACTCATTCACGATTACTACCATCTGAAACTTTTAAGAAACTGAAGCAACTAAAGATAATGAGATGCCCATGCCTCAAACATGTTTTCTTGCCAAGCATTGCGAATGAGCTTCAAAGCCTAGAAAGACTGGAGATCAAAAATAACGACTCCATTGAGACTATTATTGCTGACGAAGAAGGCTATGATTTGGAGAAGGGGGCTTTCCCCATGCTCAAGCAACTGCTATTCATCAAATTGCCCAGGCTATGTTGTTTCTTCAAAGGACAACCAGCAAAAACCTTGGATTGGCCATCATTGGAGTACATCCACCTCGGTGACTGTTTGAACCTAGCAAGACTGCCCATTGGACGTGAGAGTGCACAGAAGCTGAAGAAGGTGCATGTTGTAAGACTCGCCGATGTCAACTGGTTCAAAACATTGGAATGGGAAGACAATACGATCGAGTCACGCTTTGACATCATGTAAGGGCCTCTGAATCATTGTTTTACTTGAAACATTCTACTAATCAATTTTGCCATTTCAATGCATGTGATAGAACCTGAAACAAAAAACTATTCAGTATCAAGATCTAGTTTTGAACATCAAACTGATGTCGTCTGTAATTTGATGCAGTCAATCCATCAATGAAGTCAAGTAGGCTCCAACTTTGAAGGATGGATTCTTTTGTGAGGTGTGATGATTCTGCCTGTACTCTCACAAGATTCAGCAGCCATTAATATCTCTAGATTTGTGTTTAAATTGGGTGGGTGTGCTCCTGATGACATTATCTTATCGAACAATTCAGCAATAATTGTAAGATATTTAATTTCTTTGTTCCTTCCATTTTGTGCTTCAAGCTTCATGTAGCATCAATTGCAAGATATATATCTCTCTTGTTTGTTCCACTTTGGGCTGCTTCGCCCAACTAATGTATATGTTTGGAGCACAATTTATGCCATTTGAAATTTTAGAATATTCATCCCATTTGAAGTTTAATCTTCTTATTGTTACTCTAATTAGTGCTTTCACTTTGGGTTTGTTTTTGATCAAGCTTCATGTAGATGTTCTTGTGAATCATGAACAGGATTTTTGATCCTGCTATCAATAAACTCTTTTGAGTGCTTAATTTATAGAACTTGAGGTTTTCTCTGGGAGACTTGAATTAGAACTGTATGTTTTGAGGAAAGTGATAGAAGACATTGAGCTAGGAAACTATTTTATTCAAAATTAATTAATTAAATATTTAAAATTTAATATTCTAAGATTTTAGTTTCTAAAAATATTTTGCTCATTTTTTAATTATTTTTATTAGCGTCTGTCTTTTTCAATTTTTTTTTTTTGAAAAAAATGAAAGGAAATGATTGAGATTTTCTATTATATCAAACTGATATAAACTAACATATGTCAATTATTTGATTAAAATTATGTCAACTTTTAAATTTAAAATGGACCTTAAGAATGTAGATTAGTGCAACTTTATAAATATAATTCAATTAGTGTGTCCCCATTAAGTAATAGAGAGTTGACAACAAATGAAGATATAGAGACTAATAGAATCCTAATTCAACCAAGCTCCCATGACAGCAAATATATATATACATAATTCAATCGAGCTCCTTAATTCTCTTCTTCGATCTACTCCAATCAACTTCTTTTAAGGAAGCCAAAGTCATTATCACCATCTCAAACCATACTCATTCTTTTTTTACTCATCCTAAATCAATTTCGATGTACTTCAACCAAACCCCTTATACATACACATAATTCAACTATAAGTTGATTCAACTGATCAAGCTCCTTCCCTTGACTTCGTTCTACTCCAACCAACTTCTCTTATCGAAGCCAAAGCCAACTCAAAGAGTCAATATACTGCACATAACCCTCACATATCAAGAAGAAGTCCTAGTTTGTTGCAATATTAGACAAGGTTAAAATATAAATAATATGTTTGAAGTTTAAAAGTTATTTGAGTAATAAATTATTTTGCTCAATTGATAGAAGGTAAGACTCTTATCCTACTTTACAGTGTAAAACTAAGATATTATAGAGATTTCACCATCATTACTTATGCAAACAAATATCACACCCTAGGAGTGTAAGTTCCTACATACTAAAATGTATACTCGGTGACATTATAATAAAAGAAACCTATATAAATAGGATAACCAAGAAATTTATCTTACTTACATTTTCTTTGTATAAAACAACAAATGAAACAAAATAATTGATTTTTGAGTAATTATATAAATCAGTTGAAATCAACTATAATATAAAAATGGTATCTGGGCTTTCAAAACTAGAGAGCAAGGAAAATAATTAGATAATTAGTCCAATCAAACATATACAATGAATCATAATTATTCCAAATTAACTAATTATTTTTCAATATCATTAGATCAAATTTATGAATCTTTACCCTCAATTGGTCGTTGTACATAGAAAATCTCCTTGAATGAGAATACCAGGAGATTCAAAAATTAAGAAAAAACTATGATTCCCCATGGTTCGGGCAACATGAGTGTTGTCAAGCTCCCCCCTTTGGCGCTCCGACATTGGGTCGTGGAAAATAGCAACATTTGTTGTGATGAATAGAAGCAACAATATTTGCTATTGTAGGTTGGAACAAGGAAGAAGAAGTCCATTGGGAAGGCATAAAATAGCAACATTTGTTGTGATGAACAGAAGCAACATTATTCGCTACTGTTGGTTGGAACAAGGAAGAAAATATCTATTGGGAAGATGCCTGACTTACTTTTTCTAGAAGAGGACAACAATTAGGTTGTTGTTGTTATCAAGTGAAGGGACGAAGAAGATGAGGAGTAGGCTGCAATCTGGCTATTTGTTGTTGTTGTTGGGTGGCTGGAATTGAGGAAATAAGGAGAGTTAGAGTCCCATTGTTAGAAGAATAGGAGACCTCTTGCTAGGAATAAATAAAATAAAAATGAAGGAAAAGCACCATTACTTATGCAAGCAAATATTGTAGGTGCAAGCTCGAGTTAGCTTAAGTTTAATTTTGATATTTAATCAATATATTTATTGATGAGAGTGAGATGCTAGGGAAATGGAGAGAATGTTGGAGAAGGAGATTATTGATAAAATCGGCCTCGGGTCAAGGTTAACTAAGATTGATTTGGATATGGATTGTTGATTGAAAAGTCAAGTATGCCAAAATTGACTAGATACTTGAAAGTTGAGAAATCTAAATGAATCACATTTTATTAGACACTTAGTAGTTGGAAGTGAAATGAAGAGTTGACAAGGGCGATGTCCAAGTCAATAAAGGAGGATCGGACACATGGTGATTAGAAGTTTAATAAAGAGTTGATGAAGGCGAAGTCGTAACTCACGCCAAAGTCACATCCTCCCAAACCGTAACTCGAGGAGATATTGATTTAGGACACATGGCAAATGTTGGAAATCGCTCAACATCATGCCATCTCATATCTCATGCAGTGTGCCTAGAACTATACAAACACTTTAATTTAGGAGTTAAGGGAACGTATTGTTGGAAATTTAAATGGAAATAAAAGGTAGTGGAAGGAGAAGGCTACTTTATGAATGGGAATATAGTCCCACATTCAAAGTTTCAAGGTATAGTTGTTGGTTTATATTGTATCACAAGCATTGATGTTGTGAACAAATGCAAGAGGAGAGACTCTCTCTCATGAGTGAGTGCGCAGGGGAATGCAAATCTAGGAACCAGATTGCACTGCCCGCAAGGCAACTTGTGTGTGAGCGCGGCCTGCGCATGTCGAATGTCGGACCGGTCAGGGCAAAATTTGCCTAAGTGAATGAACCAACATTTTGCCACTTGAAATAATTTTCTCAAATGATAAGTATACAATTTAATATTGCATGAACGTTGATGCAATTGAATGCATAAACGTATGGATTCATGAATGCATGAACGTATGGGCAATTTAATGGCATAAATGCAACGTATAGATGAGAGAATCTATATAAGACTCCAAGTCTTGAGCAAATGGAGAAGAAAATTTGAAAAATCCACCTCTAGTCCCCTCTTTCTTTCTCTCTGGTGATAGTATTCGGGTACTATCTCAGTTCGTCGCGTGATCTTCCTGTGCTTGGTGGTCAACGCGGTTCTGTCATTGTATCCTGGAAAACAAACGTCCATTGTGACCTCTAAGCACTGCCGGAGGGGACGAATCTGTTTTAAGGAAACTGCGTTGAACGCAGGCCTCGACATCGGTCTCGGCACTCGGCCACTCGGCTCTCCACTCTCGGCGTCTTGGCCGACTCGGCTCTCGGCCACTCGACGTCTCGACCGACTCGGCTCTCGGCCGAATCGACACTCGGCCGACTCGTCTCTCTGGTCTCTGCTCTCGGCCGTCTCGACTCTCGGCGACTCGGCCGACTCGGCTCTCTGGTCTCGGCGACTCGGCCGACTCGGCTCTCGGTCAGCTCGACCACTCGGCACTCGGTGTCTCGACCAACTCGGCACTCGGCCGACTCGGCACTCAGTTGACTTAGCACCGGTGATCAAGAAAATACCAGCTCCTGCTGGCAGCTTGAAATTATCAGTTCAAGTAATCTCTACAAGATAAGTTGATTTGTCTTATAATTTAATTCAGTAAATCTCTCCGGCAAAGATTGTCCAACACGTATCACATCAACTTTTTTGGTATTTTTTCCCCTTTCATTTTTTTTTCAACTCATGTGCTCCCTTCACATATAGGACAATTCTCAAGCCCAACATTTTTTTTTTCTCTAGAAAAGATAGCAATCATTTTCGCAAATATGGATTGACGCATATCCCAATCTCAGTTAACTAAGCTTTCTCTTTGCCTCATAGCGTGAGCCGAGTAATATTGTGTTATGGGTGATTATGAGTGTGGACCGAGGGAGCGGCTTGACACCAGACCCGACCCCCGTGTCGGTCCAGGGATACCGACTCCAAGGCTAGCCCAAGTCAGTTCTTGACTTGTGATCTCTTTCTCCAAGAGTCGAATCCCTTTCATCGTTGAGCTCCACTCAAATCAAGAACTCGTGACCGACACCTTGGTATCCGAAGTGTTGTCCCAAGCCGAATCCCTATCCGAATCGGCTCCTTATCCGAGTCCTCTCGCTGAATGATTCCTCCTACAAAACCAAATCCTTGCGGAGCCGATACCTCAGTGTCCAAGGCACAGCCCCGAGCCGAATCCTTATGCGAGTCATCACACTGACCAGCCCCTCCTGCAAATCCGCAGCCTCCTAGGTGGTTCGGCTACCTCATCCTCATTCGGATTCAGCTGAGGGTTATATTGAATGGCCTTCACGGTGCCCTGCTCTGTCACTCCCATCATTTCTTCTGACAGTCTTATACTCCGTAATTATGATCGCCGCCCTGACACCCACGTGCGAAATGACCTTACAAGCATATGTTAACGATGGGACTTTTATCCTGATTATTCCATATCTTTCTGATAAGATCATATTCAGCGATAAGACGTTTCTTTAATTAAGATGGGATGCGCTTAATTGAGATGGGATAGGACCTCTTCCTCTCCCTTATATAAAAACCAGTACTCCCTTCTGTAGACATGTATGTGCGCACGCGAGCACCAATTTATTTTCCTCTTCTCCTTTCGCTTACTTTTCTTCCTCGCTGACTTAAGCATCAGAGTGGTCGCGCCAGGGCACCCCTGGCCTTCCTGCTCACATTTGCTTTCCTTGCAGGTCCCGGAGCTTCAGCATCCTCAATCCTGCTCCGTTCTAGTGAGGAGACTCAATCGGTGATACATCCCGGAGCTGTTTTCAATCGAAACATAATTTGACGTTGTCTGTGGAAATTATGGTTGATATTCTTATTACTATTTAGGTATAATAGCGGTTGATAGTCTTATTACTATTTAGGTATAGACAAGGTACCGAGAACATTATCACATACATTCTTTTAGATGTGCATCAAATCCAAGTTATGCCGAAGTGGTAAGGGTTGCCAATATTCAAGTTGAAACAATAAATTTTTTTTACCAATTAAGTTGGATAAGTGAACGGTTACGCTTTATATCTCCATACATTTACGTTAAGAAAAATAATTTTAAGTGCAAAGCCATAATGAAATAAAAGTTTTATTAAAACACAATTTTTTAAAAAATCAATATATAATTTGGAAAATTGCAATTTTTTTATTTTTAAAAATAGATTATTTTGACTGAATAATTGGTGTTGTCACAAATTATAAATTTGTTTCTAACTTTATATATTTACATTATGGATGGTGACGCATGGGAGACTTCCTACAAGAGTTTGATAGGAGTACCTGGAGGATCGGGCATTGTACAGTTTGTGGACTATAGGAGGAGACACAACACTTATTTTTTGATTGTGCCCTTATAGATGCGTTATGGAGGTGGATCCAAGAGTGGTTGCATATGCATCAGAAGATGCCCATTTATAAGCAGATACGCAGGGTTTTTAAGTGATACTGTCATGGGATTAGGATTTTGGTTAATGCCCAACACCTTACTATGTCATCTATGATACATTATATATGGATGGCAAGGAATAGTAGTTTATTTAAGGAGATAAGGATTCATGTAGAGTGGATCTTTAGGAGAGTGCAAATACATATATATTAGTCTTTGGATGTCTATTCAGATCTGATACTTCATCAGACATGAGTAGTCTTCAATGACCAACATTGTACATTTCGGACTTTGATTTATACATTCTCATTTACCTTTCAGAAAAATAAAATACATCTTTGAGAAGCTTTGAAGAGATGAAACAACACTTTTGGCAACATAATTCATAGGAAAAGAAAGATAATGGAAAAATTAAATAGGTTACAATGAGCCCCAATGAGAGAAGGGAAGGCTAGACTGTTGTATCATAGAAGAATTTGACCAAATAATTTTTGAGGAAGAGTTCATGTGGATTTAAAAGAGTTGGTTTAATTGGATTATGGTAAGAGACAAGCACACTAAGTATTTACAAACTCAGCATTATTAATAAGAGGAGATTGAAAATCTTGAATCTTAAAGGTGAACCTTGTGAGAGGGTGGCAAACTCATATACCATAAAAAGTATCACAATTGACTTCTTCAAAACCCTATACCATTCTCAAGGTAGAAGAAGATTAGATGATTTTAGGAGAAAGTTATAGATATTGCCCTAATTGCCTCAAACCTTATAGCCTAATTGTTCCTTTTGAAATATGATCTTGTAAGAATACTTTTTTTTTAACTCCAAGGTAGGAGAAGATTAAAAGTTTTGAGAAGAATACTTCTTTCTTAGTTGTTATACTTTCTCCTCAAAAACAACAAAGAGGTGGCAAAGAAGAAGTATTCTCAAACTCTAAAAAGTTTTTCATCTTTCAAAACTCGGGGGCTCAATGGTCTCAATACCACTCTTTTATATATGCAAATGGAACGTTGTTTGCGATAAAGTAATAGGGATTACCCAAAAGGTCTCCAAGGGGGAGCAAAGCCTCTTAGATGTAAACAACATATGTCTTGCCTTCATCACAAAAGTATGACTGTGGTTAATCAATTTATGCAGTGCAAGTTATAAAAAAAAAATAAGTTATAACTTGCAGAGCAAGTTACTGCAAGTTATAAGATTGGTTCTAAAGTGGCGGTTGACCAATTGAGATTAGTCATTAGAGATTTAATTTCACTTGTCCACATTGGCTTTGTCATAGTCAATATAATAGCATAATAATTAAAGTTCTCTATATCTTTCTAACAATGAAAGGAAATAAAGGATTTATATCAACAGTTAAACTTGGAGAGTGTATGATAAAATTAGATCTTCATCTAAGAGACATTGTAGTAATATGGCTTCCTAATAAGTTGTTTGATCTTTTCATAAAGTGTATCAAGTTCACCGAGCTTCCAAATCTTATAGAACGGGGAAGAAATAAATAATTTAAGAGGCACAAGAAGAGTATGACAAGGGTTTCCACCATCATTGTATTCCTTCATTCTAGCTTTGGAAAGCTTTCCTCAAGAAATTTCCAAAAGTCTAATGCAATGTTATAGTCCATTGTGGAAGAGACAGAGCTAAAGTTTAGTTAAAGTAAATCATCCATTTTCTTCTCCATGAAAAAAAACAAAAGAAGATAAAGAAGATATTAGCTAGAGTTACAATATCTTCTTTGTCTACGACAAAAGAAGATATCAAGTTAGGCCAAGGAAGGTGCCCAGTGTAGGATCGGAAACACGCTAGAGGGGGGGGTGAATAGCGTGTTTGAACGTTTTTCGATTTTTCGTAGAAAACTTGAGTGCGAAAGCGGAAGCAAATAAAACAACGAGTATGCAAGATAATGCAGTAAAGTAAATAACATAGTTTGTTTTTACTTGGTTCACAGCGTAACGCTGCTACTCCAAGGCCCACGGTCCTTGACCGTTTAGGTTGGGCAATCCACTATCTCACTTGCCCCTGTCCGGCAGCAAGTGTATCGAAAATTCAAGTACAAAATCGATTACAATATTGATATGAATTGAAGTACAAATGTTACCAAACGTTCGCTTCCCGGAAGTTGAATTCGGCGTTTTCGGTGTCAAGAACAGTTGCTTGAGGCAGGCACAGCACCGACGTCGAAGTTGGAAGGCTCGGGAATCACGGGAACGGAGTTTGGAAGCGTTGGAATTGTATTGCCTGGCTGCTGCTCGCGAGGGGCTTATATAGCCGGCCTGGGTCGACTCAGATCGCAATCTGGGTCGACTCCAGCTGATGTGGTAGATAAAACTTTATCAGCTTCATCGCTTATCCCTCCTGAGTCGACTCTGATCCCGTTCTGGGTCGACTCCAGTCACGGTGGCAGCAACGGCGATAACTTTTTGACCTGAGTCGACTCAGAAGCTCTTCTGGGTCGACTCCAGTCTGATCTGGCGGAGACCTTGACGCGCTGACTTCCGGAATCGTGCTGATTAGGCTGGAGTCGACTCCAGAGCTCATCTGGGTCGACTCCAGACCTGAAAAATTAAATTTTTCATCCGGAGTTAGCTTTCGTCGGGTTTTTCCTTCCTGCACAACAGGTTAGCTCAAATATAACATGGAAAGGAGTAAGTTGGTTCACCGAACCAACTTCGAGTCTTAACTTCGGATCTCTGGTGAGACCCTGAGTTAGAACGGCGCCTACTGTTCCTCGTAGGAACGCGTCTGATGAGTTAGGGTTTTATTGATTTTTAATCGATTTATTTTTGGGCTTTTGCATGAAAATAATCATTTATTGAATCGATTTGACTTTAATTGTCCTATATTGCATGATTTAAGGCTTGATATAATTTTTGTGATTTAATGGTGAATTTTTGGCATTAATTTGAGTTTATTTGATTTTAGGGCTCAAATCGGACCCAAATCGAGCTCAACCGCGGTCAAATCAAGTCAAATTTGTCAAATTGATCAAGCCAACATGATGGACATGATTTGGATCGAGCCCGATCGAAATCCCAGAATTTTTTAAAAACCCTAAGCTGCCCTAAAGCCTAGATCAAGTTCTGACCGTTGGATTCCGAAATCAATGGCTGAGATTGATTGATTAATCAGCAGTATTAAAGGCAAAATCTTACCCGATGAACAGTAGCCGCCCCGTTACTGTGCTTCGTCGTCCCGAGAGCCTTCCTCTGCTCGGCGACGTACTTCTACGGGCGGTTCCATCCAGCCAAACCTAACCCATTGCGAAGCTTGATCCTGTGTAGTCTTTAGCCGGTTGATTGGGTGAATTCCAGCAGCTGGACGAGGCGCAAAGGGAGAGGGTTTCTCCGGCGAGCAGCGATCCTGTTTTTGCTTATTCCGGCAATCCACAACGAAATCCGACGCCATGATCCATTAGAGGGGTTCTCTGAGGTTCGTGAGCATTCGTGTATCATCTTCAAGCCAATCGGAGCTAAGCCGAAGAATGGAATCCAATTTTTGCAACGCAATGAGGCTCGCGCAGCACTCTGTTCACGTCGAATGAGGGTTTCTTCGTCTAAACAGCGTTCTGGCAACGAGAAAACCACGCGACGACCTAGTTGAAGCTCCAAAGGGCCATTGAAACCACATTTGTGGATTCAACAGCTTGCTTGACAACCAAGTTGAGAAGATTCAATCAGAAAAGGGATGAATGGATGCATTTTTCAGTTTCTGCACATTTTGTTTCTGCAGTTCCTTCTCTAGTTTATTTTGATTAGATTTTGTCCTAAATACTTGAATTCTTGCTGGTTAATTGACATGTTAGTTGTTGTTTGATGATGGATTTGTGTTAGATATCTCGTGAGAATAGTTTTTAAACCTGTTTAAGCTTTAAACCCATGTTCTGAAACCTTTAAGATTACTGTTCGTGCCACAGAACCTCTCCGTGCCAAAACTCAGTAAGCACTGTTCCGTGCCAATCTGAGCCAAAGTATCGGGGTTAAGCTTGTTTAGTTTAAGCATTTGTTTGTGTTAGTTAATTGTAGCTCATAGGTCAGTTAATAACATTGCTCAGCAAGCTAGAATTATTCCCTCTCAATTTGTTAGTTTAGCCTAGTTTCATTTTAAGTTTAGTTGTTAACTTAATTGTTTTGATGATGTTTAGAGTTTGCATTAGGGTGTGGTTTGTTTTAGAGTTTTATTTCTAGATCAATTACTTGCAAGTTTCATTCACTTCCCAATTTTAATTTGCATTTCATTTCAAAATACCAAAACCCCCCATTTTCATAGAAAACCCTAAAAACACGACACACACAAGCTCGAATTAGACGATTTTCTACTAGTCCTTGGAAAAATACGACTCGAGGCCCCTATACTTCATTTATTTGTATTTATTGTAGGTTTTCGATAAAATCTATAAATTCTAATTTGCAACCCTACTCGTGACATTGCATAGCAAATCTAGGGTTGTCAGCGTCCTCACCCACTCCCCTCGGGAGAATTTACTTGATGCCAACTAAGTCCTCCTGACCCGTTGGACTTTTGCTCGGCTCTGTCGTTGCCCTCCAGGACTTGAACGCAACTGATCCTCCTGATTAGTCCATTCTTTTCTGCAACTTAGTCCTCCTGACCAAGGTCAGTTCATCTGCAACTTGGTCCTCCTGATCAAGTCCAGACTTGTGCCTAGTGCACTTTGACTCTACCAAGTCTTCATGCCTAGCCGCACTAGGACTTAACCTGTTTTCTGCACACTCAATTCAGCCTGGTTAGTCAAA
>NW_027432886.1:0-24272 GCF_044706935.1 Curcuma longa
TTAGAAAAAATTATAAAATTTGAAAATTTTCCTTAAATACAAGGTTTATTGTTGAATTTTTCTGTTTGCTTCACTATCACATATCAAAATTTTTAGACCCATGGGATTCGTAACTCTGGATACAGTGACATACAGCTGACCATGACTAAAAACAGGATTCTTTAAAATAAGTCTTATATGAGACAATAATTGACCTTGACTTTTGTTAATTGTCATTGCGTATGATACAATCAAAGGATACTATCTTCGTTGGAATTTAAAGGGAAGTCTTGGATCAGAAGGAGTCAATGACATTCTTGGAATAATCACTCTATGATCGGCATTACTTCCAGTAAGAATTTGTCTTTCTAAAACATGGTTTCCAAGCCTCGTCACGATCAATCTAGTGCCATTGCATAATCCAAGAGAATGATCTATGTTCCGCAGTAGCATAACCGGAGTTCCAACCTTCAAGTTTAACTCATGATTTGGTACTCCAGAACATCTTATTCCATTTAAGAATTTTGGGGTATGCACATCATGCAATAGAAAGAGTAAATATTTGTATGTGTCCACCATACAAATATATAGAAAGAGTAAATATTTATATTTTCTAACAGTAATCAGATATATACGTAGAAATATATATATATATATATATATATTTCTACAACCTCTTTATCATGAAAGACGCACTCCAAGCTAAAATCTTCGTTGTTTCCATATGCAGGTAGATCGTAACAACGAACTAATCAGAGTTTCAACGCCCATTGCATTTTTGAAGGGTTAACCTCTCAGATGAGATTAAATAGAGGAGCCACTTTTTATTTCAGCTTAAAGTGAGTGAATGAATATATTGCAATCCTAATTTATAGAGTGTGTGGAACCTCACCCTCATTTGTAATATGTGATATTTTTTACCATCAAAGTTATTCAATATATTTAGGAATCTGTATTTTACCATTTAATAATAATAATTTGAGCAATAAAGTTTATGCTTAATATGGATTAAAATGCATTTAAAGATTTGTGGTATTAATATGGATGAAAAATTGTATTATCAATCAATTATAGTTGTGTAAATTTGTTTCCATATAGATAAATATGTCTATTTATTGAAATGATATTTAGGTGAAAAATTTTTAGATAGACAACTCAGTTTATGCTTAATATGGATTAAAATGCATTTAAAGATATGTGGTATTAATATGGATGAAAAGTTATATTATCAATCAATTATAACTGTGTAAGTTTATTTCCATATAGATAAATATGTCTATTTATTGAAATGACGTTTAGGCGGAAAATTTTTTTGACAGACAAGTCTGTTTTTATATATATATAACAATTATAACTGTGTAAGTTTATTTCCATATAGATAAATATGTCTATTTATTGAAATGACGTTTAGGCGGGAAATTTTTTTGACAGATAACTCTGTTTTTATATATATATAGATATTATTTTTAACTATCATGTAGGGAACATCGAAATTACTACTAGCTAGGGGAGTGCGGAACAACAACAAGAAATTGAATTTACACTGTGGGTTAGGTATAAGGTAAGTAAAAAAAACATATTCAAGTTAATATGATAGCTCAATTCTAAAAAAATATAGACTGCATTTAATTTGAGTAATTGCAAATAAAATGAAATATAATTCTTGTATCATATTTCTCCAATCAATTTTTAGGTTAATGAAATGCGAGTATCTGGATCATATGAGGCTACAGATGAATTGTATGCATTAGCTAATAGATCCATTGTCAGTGTGTATCCATACTCTGGTGTTATTATCAATGACATTAAGTTTCTTGTGGAATAACAAGAGGTGAGACGAGCCACATAAAATAGTGGTGTTCTTGTACCCAGTGTAGGAGGGCAAAACTTTTATGGCGCTCTTCAAGAAATTACAAGGTTGTGTTATTTAAAAGATTGCACAGTATTATTATTTAAGTGCAAATGGTTTGACACTGATCCTATGAAAAGAAGAATTCAAGAAGAGAATATATTCACAAGCAGTTACACTAGAGCAAAACTTTTATGGCGTTCTTTATAGTATTTATGATAAATATTATAAATAGTTTTATTTTAGTTAGATAGAATATTATAAAAAAATTTCAAATAGAATATATAAAGTTAGAAACAAATTTACAATTTGTGATCACACCAATTATTTGGTCAAAATAATCTATTTTTAAAAATAAAAAAAATTGATACCAAATTGGCCCTAATTTCTCTCCCACCAAAACTATTTCTCTCCCCCTCATCAAAATTCCCAAATCGTCGATAGCCTCATCAATATCCCTCTCCCACCTCATCGAAATTCCGACAATCCTACAATACGACAATCATCGAGAAGCTATAAAAGTGGAGTTTTCTGTGATTCCATAGCAGTCGATTCCTTTTTTTTTTTTTTTTTGTTTTATGTGATTGCATAGCTCCCTCTATCTATATATATATACTTGTGTTTTTTTAAATTGTTTGTGTGGGATAGAGGGGTCTTGATAATGAAATATTTATCTTGTGCAGCAATTTTGAATGATTTTTCTGTAGAATTTTGTTTGAACGATGACTGCTTTTTTGCTTTTAATTCCATGAAAGGGCTGGTTTGTTTACTTATTTATTGCATTAATTTTATAGAATTAAATGTGAAAATGCTTGAACTTCTAGCTGATCTTAATTGTAATCGTACGAATATAGTATTTATTTTGTTGTACAACTTTAGTATGTAATCTCATGTTTTTGCTTCTTGAAAGAACTTTGGGCTTTTGAGTATTTTGATTTTTCATTATTTTTCTTGTCCAATCCCATAAAAGAGCTTCTTATGCTAATTCTCAAAAGTCTTATACTACAACTAGGAATAAATGTTTTTTATGAAGTGGAAACTTATTTTTAGATAGAATGATTAGTGCAAGAAGATTAACTGACACTCATGTGGATATGATATCGATGTGCAGAATTTCTTTAGTCTTTGTAGAATTAATCTATCTTAGAGTATCCTAGTGAACTCGTACTTGATGATATTGTTAATCATGAAATGTAGAATGCAAATGTTGTAGCTAAGAAAGTAAATTGTATTTTTTTTCTTTGATTTTTTTGTCTCAAATTCTCAACCAATGTGTCTTATAAACATGTCGAATAGCACCATTTGCGGAGTTTCTCTCTATGTTTCTTTAGCTGTGAGGTTCACGTTATAATTTAGGATCCTGCCTTGTCCAATATTGTGATATGTGTGCGTAATATTCTAGTTACTGTTGTGTTGTAGATCATTTCTGGGCACCAACCTTCAAGTGGGGCATTAGCATAAGAAATTTTTATGACTTAGCAAACCGCCGGAGAAAGTTTCTTATCCACAACTAGTTGGGGCATTAGCATTTGTGATTTGTCATTGGTTTTTGTGAGCCTTCAAGATTAAAGGATAGTATTTTTAATAACAATATTTGTGTAGACCTTAATTAGAATTGATGAGAGTTATACCATTTTCTTGATATGTTTAAAGTGTGTGATGTATATGAAATGTTAGTTGATTGTTTTTTAGAAGATGATAATTTTTTCTTGAGTTAGTAATATGGAGCTGGACAATAATGTAATGAAATTTAATATATATTTTCCTGGCTCTAGTTTTACAAAATGACGATTGACAAAAATTGGATGAGTGTGATGAATTGATTCTCTCTCGAATATAAAAATGATGTTCGGATGTTTGTGACACATGCTCTTGAGTATGCCAACTAAGAGGGTAAAATAATATGCCCGTGTAATAATTGTTTTAATCATTTGTATCAACCATTGCGCTTAGTAGAGTTACACCTAATACAACTGGGGATACAATAATCCAAAGTGTTGGATTACCATGGTGAGCAATTTGAACATCCACCAATGAAGAATGAAGTAGGTGATGCCTAGGCAATACCCTCCTGCCTCGTGACCAATTACAGTTTCTCGATTTACCTCCTCACAAATGATCGTGAGACCGATCGTGTGAGACCGTTGGGGTGACGGATTTCACCTTTTTGTAAAAGAAAAGTAGGTGATGCCTAAGATGAAATGACAGATGTTTTAAATGATTTGATTGAACCAGTAGAGATAGGAAAATTCTGTTGGATATTGGGGTCTTAATGGACCAATATGATTTTGTGAAAAAATCAGAATGCCATCAATTGATGAAAGTTAAAATTGACTTCAAAATCGAAATCTATGTTTCGTGTATATAGATTTAGACTATTAATTTGCTCAAAATCGATTAAGGGTGAATGAGAAATTAATTGTTTAAAGTCGGCCCAAATAACATTAATTATTCATTAATGTTATATATAAGGAAATACATGGGAGAATAATCCCACATCATAAATTTTTTATGTGTTTTCTTTCCTTATTAATGATGTTGTGTTAATGGAGTTAACACAAAAAGATCAGGTGCTCTCTTCTCAGGGGCGAGCAGGTGCTCGCACCTGTGAGCCCGCCACCCGCCACGTGCACACGTGCGCAATGGGCGCTTTATAGGCGCACTTTGCACTTCGCACGTACACGTCGTCTCCAGATGGCATTGCAGTGCCTACGTGGCACTCGGGTGACTTGTCAGGCTTGTATCTGACGTGGCAATGCCTGTGTGGCATCCACGTGGGCAAGAAGAGATGACTGGACTGTTGATTGGGCGAACGGATGACAACCGTTGATTAAAGAGGTGTGATGGATCGCTTGTGATGCGATCTGGAGTGTTGGATCGCGAAGAGTCACGATCTGACCGCTTGGGATGAGACTTGATCTGAAGCATTAGATCGAATGGATCATTAGATCCAGATCCGATGGCTGATGACAATAGGCGAGATCTGAGGGTCACAACCCTTCAGATCTGATAGATGAGATTGAAGTGGGCTATGTGAAGGGTTACAACCCTTCAGATTGGATGATCCAGATCGATCCAGCCCAAGGAACACATCCTCTCACCCAAAAGGCATTCAACCTCTTCATTTAGTATAAATAGATCCCTCCAGATGCTGGAAAGATCATCGAATTCATCAATATCACATGAGTCAAGTGGGAGAATGTTAGAAAATAATAATAATAATAAATATATTAAAGTATGACTCATGTGAAATATTAATTAATCTAAGGGACTTATTGATCATTATGGGATTATGGGAAGTTATTTAAACTTTCAAAAAATGCGCGTAGCCAACTCGATGGAAGTTGGCTATTTATGTACATGAGTTCTGTCTCTCCCAGATGAGTCTCTTCACCGTAGCCATAAAAAAGGCATGAAGAAGAAAGCGAAAGCGAAAGAGATAGATTGAGACTTGTAGCAAGTTTCTTTTGCAGTCGTTGTTTCCTTTCTCATGGATCAAGGAAAGTTGTCAATCTAAAAGTTGCATAAATGAGAATCATAAATTTCAAGATCTTTTATGTTTTAGTTTTCTGAATTATAAATTTTAAGAAAACTTCGATTTACATCTTACCTTCTATCAATTGAGCAAAATAATTTATTACTCAAATAACTTTTAAACTTCAAACATATTATTTATATTTTAACCTTGTCTAATATTGCAACAAACTAGAACTTCTCGTGCCAAGAGACTCCTTGCCTTTGAAATGCCACCTATTGCCTACTTTTGTTGCTTGGACTTTCACTTGTCAATTTCACTATCAAGACTTCCAATTGCCAAACCATGCTACTAGCACTTTCACTTCCAAAAGTTTTTAATGAACAAAACACTCCAAATTAGATATTTGAGACAATAACAATTTTGATTAAAGTGTTATAGACTCAATAGTGGCCTCAAATTGTTAAGTGGCTATTGCAAATTCGATATACCATCATGGACCATTAAGGTACAATGGAGCAGACGACATCTTTGCTCGACACTTGGTGTGCCTCATCTCGATGAGACACCTCATATGCATATAACTTCTTTTGACCGAGCGATCAACAACCAACTTGGATTATAGTGAGTTGGGAGCTAGAATGATTTAGGATATCAGGAAAGGGCCTTGGTGCTTCAGTTGGAAGACGCTTGCAAAAAGTGTACACTAGGGTTTTTAGGAGTTGGGTGACATAATGGGCGGAGTCCTATTAGTTCGGGAGATCGAGAAGGGAGAAGGGAGAAGGGCGCTCAATGCTTGAAGAGGAGGTGCAAAAAGTGATTCGACTTGGAAATAGATTGAGCGATGTGGATTGTGAGGAGTGGTATTGTGAGAAACTCACCTACACGAAATGCATCCACATCCTTTAGTAAATATCATACTTTTGTGCATTTTTATTTATTGGATGATTTAATTTAACAAAGAAATGAAAATTTTGAACTTTAAAATTAATTATTTTATTCAACTTAACAATTGTATATCTAAGAAGAAAAGAAGTTGAGAAAAATTATTATGGATTAATTATATATACATATATATATATATATTTAATATGTGATTAAAATATTACAGATTAATCAACTTTATTTCATAAACTTTAATGAATTGAAATTATTCTATTTATATAAACTTGGATTCCGGTTAGTTGACTAATTAAGTGCACGGCCCAAATTAATTTATTTTAATTTGCTATTTTGCCACTCCGATTATAATTTCCAATAAAGCATGGCCAACCGTTTACAAAATATATGAAAAAACTTATATCAACCAGTCTAGAGAATTAAGAGAATAAATGATAAAAGAAATTTGAAAAAAAAATATAGTCATAAACTACAAGAAAGCAACAAAATATATATAATTTCTCAACTACAAGAAAGCAACAATCGTTCCATCAGGGTAGTAGTGCGAGATCGAAAAGTACTCCTTTATGCTCTAGACGGTTGATGAGTTCCGGATTCACACGAGAAGCAATTTGATAGAACACTTGCCATGTTAGTAAACTATCGGAACCGGACTGGTGTCGGCAACCCACTGCCCGCTCAACTTGGACGGTGGAGGCCACCTTCTCCAATCCACCATAAAGGCCACGACAATGCTTGCTCAAGTGCTTCACATCGAACACCCTCTCACCGAAGTAGTAGCGGACAAGGGCCAAGAACTCATGGAGGGTTTGAGGTAACTTATTATCACCGTTGAGCATCTTCACTAGGAAGGCGAAGTCGTAAGCGCCTTGGAAGGTCACCCAGGATACAATCGAAAAGTGGCCCAAGGAAAGCAAATCGGAGGTCATGAGGTGCATGGCGAAGCAACGAGAGTCTATGCCATATGCTTTATTCTTTTGGAAGTCGATGTCATTAGCCTTGAGTAACTCAACAGAAGAGGGAGCGTAGCGGTCGCGGTCGATGTCGAAGTCGCGGAAATTAAATTCCCACACGTAGCGCACAAAAGTTCCGTCATTGTAGAGGGTGTAGGGGAGATTACCAGCAGCATCAGAGAGGGTGAGGCCGACTTGGACGATGCGGAGGACATCGACGTTGGCGCGGATCAAGTCGTAACGCTGAGTGACAGTGAGGGTGCAATAGGGATTCTTAGAGGTGACGACGATGCCAGGGTACTCAGTGTCCAATGCGACGAAGGGGTGGAAGGGGAGGGCGGAGCGGATGAGGGCGAACTCCTGATCGAGGTTGTAAGCCCAGACGGAGCGAACCTCGACTCTGCTGGCAGCCAAAGAGGAAATTAACATGCTGCTGCCGTTCACACCTGCAGCCACCATGATAATTCGAAATATGGATCGGAATTAAGTGGAGCGAGAAGAGATGTTGGGCGATTTGGAGTTGAAATTGAAGTGATTGTCAGTCAGTGTTTAAATAGAGGAGGAGAGGAGACAACGGAAGAGAGAAATTCGTCAAAAGCAAACAGACTTAAACAGAATTAGTTGCGAATTAATAGGGATATACGGAATTAATTAATTAATTAAATCCAACTGCAAATTAAAATCACTCCGCCGCCTAATCCAAATACGCGACGCGAGATAACAAATAGAATAAGTTAAGTCAAGGATTAATCAATCAATTAATTAATTAATTAATATACAACGTTAGCTGTTCGATCGATTATATTCGTTGGAATAAATTAAATAAAAATCACTTCACTCTCTTTTTAATTCTCTTTAATTACGTTTCGCCTCTAATTAGTTATTAAATTAAAATCTATTGATTCTATTTACATGCTACATATTTATATAATGTAAATGATATATATGATGTGAGATCTGTGGGATTAATATTTAATTGGACAAATCAAATTAAATGTTGAACTCAACGTTAATTAATTATTAAATTAAATTAATCTATTAATTTTATTTCTAACTATATATACAAATTTAATCATCCAATTTAATTCACTTTGGGTCTTTTGGCGACGCAACGAAGTCAACGCATCGCTGAAAGATAATCTATTGGATCATTTTCCATAGCAAAAGAGTCGACACATCGCTAAAAGATAACCGGAACAAAAGCTTTACAGAAGGTAGGTCATTCCGCAACTCATTTCAAGCTTTGTCTAAGTTATAAATTTGCAATTTTCCACATTACGTATTTATTTTTAAAAAAAAATGTGTTTTAACAAAACTTTTATTTCATTATGGCATGACACAAAATTATTTTTCTTAACGTAAATGTTATGATTTTATAGTTTAATATTTTTATAATATATAGATATTTATAAAATTATGTATTTTATTATGTTTATAGTATTTATGATTAATATTATAAATAGTTTTATGTTAGTTATGTAGAATATTTTTAAAAATTTTGAGATAGAATATATAAAGTTAAAAATAAATTTATAATTTGTGACAACACCAATTTATTCAGTGAAAATAATCTATTTTTAAAACTAAAAAATTGCAATTTTCCATATTATGTATTTATTTTTTAAAAAATTGTGTTTTAACCAAACTTTTATTTCATTATGCATGGCTTTACACTTAAATTATTTTTCTTACCATAAATGTATGGAGGTATAAAGCGTAAGCGTTCACTTATCAAGCTTAATTGGTAAAAAAAACTTATGGTTTCAACTTGAATATTGGCAACACCTTACCATTTCTGCATAACTTGGATGTGATGCACATCTAAAAGAATGTATGTGATAATGTTCTCGGTACCTAGTCTATACCTAAATGCATATTATTAATTAATAATATTATTTTAACTATAGAACAGCGAAATTACTACTACTAGCTAGGTGTAGCGTCTCGTAAATTCATTTTGTAAACTTCATAAATGTTTAAATATAGACTTTAAATATTTACAAAGGGCATAGAATAATTTTAGAAATTTTATAGAATTTTTAAGGAAATTTTTCTAAAAGAAATAGGAAAAAGGGGTAAAAAGATGCATGACTGAGATTTGAACCCAGAACCTCTAAACAATTATAAATCTTAAATAAATTGTGATAATCATGTGCTCCAATAGAGGTATGCTTGAAAGAAAAGAGGACACATTATAATTATACAAGTTTAGACGTCAAGTTAAATATGAAAAGATGTTTTAGTATAAAAGGAGAAGTTAGAGAGGAAAAAAAACCTATTTTTCTCTTCCTCTTTCTTTGGGCGGCGGAAACAGAAGAAAACCTTGAATTTTCTTCTTTCCTCTCTGAGTTTTCTCCTTCCCTCTTCCTCCTTGTGGTGGTCGGCCAAAAGAAAGGAATCGGGGAGTCTATTCCGTAGGGTTCGGACACGCCGACAAGGGTTTTCTAAACACGCTAGAGTGTTCGGAGTCTTCAACCTTAGGATTTCGTTTGTAAGTGCAAGAACAAGGAGGTAAGTACTACTCACCTGCAAGAATTTTTTCTTTATTTTTTTTTCGTAGCATGTTTTAAATAATTGTGTTCGCTCTATGCAAAAACTCTAAATTATATGTAAACCCTAGAATTGTATGCATATAGAATGATAAAGTGTTCTATTAAGTCCTTTTAGAGAATTATGAGAAGTTTATAAGTAAAGAAAGACCAAGGTCTTGATAGGATCCCAAATTCAAGAATTTGAGGATCAAAAGCACACCAAATGTTTGAAGAAATGCCAAGGCATTTTACTATATGAATACTAAAAAATAACAAGTATTTTACTTTGAAGAGGCTAGTACCCGACTTCCGAGATTGTCGTAAAATAAATCCAAGTGATCAATTCCGAGGTCTTGGCCCTGGTAAGATCAAGGTCTTTACCCTCATAGGACTGGTAGCTCGCTACCCCAGTCTCTATTAGGGAGTGCGCTTTGGTACTACGCCTGGGCCCCAAGAGAAAGTTGATTATTATTTTGAAGTATAAAGCTATAAGTATTCAAACAAATAAAGTAAGTTTTACAAAAGTTTCAAGTTCCAGTAAGTTTAGTTAAGAAAGTGTATCAATTGAAATTTTATGTTTATAAGATGAAAATTTCTAATACTTACATGATATTGTAGCGTAAACATGAAAGATCACATGTTTTAAGTTTTAAGAGTTTCAAAATATGAAAACTATTTCAATGAGCATGAAAATTTTCTTATCATGAACATACAATTTTTAGAATTTTTGTATATATACACATCTCAGTTTTGTGAGTTAGATAGTACTTACTAAGCATCCGCTTATAGTTGCATTTCTTCTTACTGCAGACAAATGAAAAGGAAATTAAATTTGAAGAAAGGCGACAAGGGGATGCGTGATGGTGTGTGTGATGCCTGGACCATGAAAAACCTTGGGAATTTGCTAAGAGCATATTAAGATGTTTTTAAATTGCTAAAAAAATTTAGAGATTTTACTTTCTATTCATTGTTTAAAAGATTTCATAAATTGTTAGTTTTCCATATGTTGGGTATCATCTAGTATTTCTGTTGCTAATGATTAAATAGATTAGTTTTGGTTAATGTTTGTTAGATATTATGATTCCATGTCTTTTCAATGAATATGCATGAAATTCTAAAGTAATAAAATGAACTAATACTTAATTAGTTTTTGAAATTGATACTTTTGGCACATGAGGTATACTATTGATACATTGTATGTAGATTAGTTTTAAAGAGTGCAAGAAGTTCATTTATGATCCTTTGCATGCAAATATAGTTAGAAATGCTTTAGTTTATTTTAGAAGTATTAGTTGAGTGTTTAAATGGAGTTTAGAAGAAAGGTTGAAAGAAAGAAAATTGAACATGATAGAAAAGATTTTCGCACAAGTTAGAAAATTTTAAATTATTGCTAAATAGAGTAGCACTTTAAGTAATACAAGAAGTAAAGTATAAGAAAGTAACCCGACTCATAGAAGGGCGGACGTTACACTAGGGGAGTGCAGAATGTGGAACAACAACAAGAAGTTGAATTTACACTGTGGGTTAGGTATAAGGTAAGTAAAAAAACATGTTCAAGCTAATATGATAAATTGCTCAATTCTAAAAAAAAAATATTAGACTGCATTTGATTTGAGTAATTGCAAATAAAATGAAATTCTTGTATGAATTGAGCAAAATAATTTATTACTCAAATAACTTTTAAATTTAAAACATATTATTTATATTTTAACCTTGTCTAATATTACAACAAACTAGGACTTCTTCTTGATATGTGAGGGTTATGCGAAGTATATTGACTCTTTGAGTTAGCTTTGGCTTCGATAAGAGAAGTTGGTTGGAGTAGAACAAAGTCAAGGGAAGGAGCTCGATCGGTTGAATCAACTTATAGTTGAATTATGTGTATGTATAAGGGGTTTGGGTGAAGTACATCGAAATTGATTTAGGATGAGTAAAAAAAGAATGAGTATGGTTTGAGATGGTGATAATGACTTTGGCTTCCTTAAAAGAAGTAGATTGGAGTAGATGGAAGAAGAGAATTAAGGAGCTCGATTGAATTATGTATATATAGGGGGCTTGGTTGAATTAGGATTCTATCAGTCTCTATATCTTCATTTGCTGTCAACTCTCTATTACTTAATGGGGACACACTAATTGAATTATATTTATAAAGTTACACTAATCTACATTCTTAAGGTCCATTTTAAATTTAAAAGTTGACATAATTTTAATCAAATAATTGACATATGTTAGTCTATATCAGTTTGATATAATAGAAAATCTCAATCCATTCCTTTCATTTTTTTTCAAAAAAAATTGAAAAAGACAGACGCTAATAAAAATATTTAAAAAATGAGCAAAATATTTTTAGAAACTAAAATCTTAGAATATTAAATTTTAAATATTTAATTAATTAATTTTGAATAAAATAGTTTCCTAGCTCAATGTCTTCTATCACTTTCCTCAAAACATACAGTTCGAATTCAAGTCTCCCAGAGAAAACCTCAAGTTCTATAAATTAAGCACTCAAAAGAGTTTATTGATAGCAGGATCAAAAATCCTGTTCATGATTCACAAGAACATCTACATGAAGCTTGATCAAAAACAAACCCAAAGTGAAAGCACTAATTAGAGTAACAATAAGAAGATTAAACTTCAAATGGGATGAATATTCTAAAATTTCAAATGGCATAAATTGTGCTCCAAACATATACATTAGTTGGGCGAAGCAGCCCAAAGTGGAACAAACAAGAGAGATATATATCTTGCAATTGATGCTACATGAAGCTTGAAGCACAAAATGGAAGGAACAAAGAAATTAAATATCTTACAATTATTGCTGAATTGTTCGATAAGATAATGTCATCAGGAGCACACCCACCCAATTTAAACACAATTCTAGAGATATTAATGGCTGCTGAATCTTGAAAGAGTACAGGCAGAATCATCACACCTCACAAAGAATCCATCCTTCAAAGTTGGAGCCTACTTGACTTCATTGATGGATTGACTGCATCAAATTACAGACATCAGTTTGATGTTCAAAACTAGATCTTGATACTGAATAGTTTTTTGTTTCAGGTTCTATCAAATGCATTGCAATGGCAAAATTTATTAGTAGAATGTTTCAAGTAAAACAATGATTCAGAGGCCCTTACATGATCTCAAAGCGTGACTCGATCGTATTGTCTTCCCATTCCAATGTTTTGAACCAGTTGGCATCGGCGAGTCTTACAACATGCACCTTCTTCAGCTTTTGTGCACTCTCACGTCCAATGGGCAGTCTTGCTAGGTTCGAACAGTCACCGAGGTGGATGTACTCCAATGATGGCCAATCCAAGGTTTTTGCTGGTTGTCCTTTGAAGAAACAACATAGCCTGGGCAATTTGATGAATAGCAGTTGCTTGAGCATGGGGAAAGCCCCCTTCTCCAAATCATAGCCTTCTTCATCAGCAATAATAGTCTCAATGGAGTCGTTATTTTTGATCTCCAGTCTTTCTAGGCTTTGAAGCTCATTCGCAATGCTTGGCAAGAAAACATGTTTGAGGCGTGGGCATCTCATTATCTTTAGTTGCTTCAGTTTCTTAAAAGTTTCAGATGGTAGTAATCGTGAATGAGTTGCGTCCAATGTTTGCGAGAACAGAGACGATAACTTTGTACAATTAACAACTTCAAAAGTAGTGAGGTTATGCAAGCTTCCAGGAGGAACAACTCCAGTGCAGAAACTGATTACATCTGACATCTGAGATAGTCGTATCATTTGCAGTTTCGGAAAGATAATGGAATCATGCCCAAGCCCTTCGAAATTTAGCAGTACATGTGGCCCGGGACATCCTTCAAGAAGAAGCTCTACTAGACTTGGATGCACTCTCTGAAGCAAGTCTTGTGGCAAAATGTTAACTATGTTTCTGCACTTTCTTAATTCCAGTGTTCTCAATTTTCTGAGTGAAAGATCAGGAAGCTGGCCATTGCAAACCTGTTCCAGCTTCTCCATGTTCAAAAGGTTTAGCTTCATGAGCTCACCAAATGCATTCGCCGGAGTGTCATTTGTTGACCGGAGAAGACATTGGAGTTGATGGCTGTTCACAATTTGCAAAGACTTCAGAGTGGCAAAGCAAGATATGTTCTCTAAGGAAGTCAGATCTGTAATATTCCACATGCAATTATCAAGCCTTAAATCTTCGGTTATCCTGAGAAAAGGTTTACCCCAACTGATCACTGACTGATTCACTTCCTTTATAAAAAAGTTTCTCTGGTATTTAGAAGCCAGTGAAAACCACTCTGGCTCATTATAAATAATGAAGTGGCGCAAGACTTTGTAAGCATTGTTAGGAATAACTTGTTCAGAAAAATCTTGAGCATACTTGACATACAACTCAACCCTGACCAAGCTTTTCAAAGATGCAACCTCAACTAGTAGTTCTTCAGTCACATTGTAGCCTCTCAAGTAAAGTTCTTCGAGTTGAGTTAACTTTGGTATCAAATTTCTGGGTATCTGCAGCGATGTGCAATTTGACAAATCCAAAAGTTTTAGCTTAACCAGACCATCTATGGTTTCCGGTAATGCACTAATACCTCTGCATTCCTGCAAGGTAAGTATTATGAGTGTCTTTAGTTCCCCTACAACAGTTATATCGTTCAGCTGTTTACATCTGTCTAAACGGAGAGTTCCTAGACCATTTAAGCATGTCAATGAAGAAGGTAAAGAAGTAATGTCTGTATTACTAAAATCGAGGACATTTAGTGTGGCCATATTTTTAAAGAAATTGATTGGCACACTAGTAATTGGGTTCATATTCAGCAACAGCAGAATTAATTTGGAGCAATTTGGTTTTTCAGGAATTTCTTGCAAGAAATTGTTTGAAAGTGAAATTCTCTTGCAAGCTGCTAAGTTCTCGCACTCTGGCCAATCTGTAAGGCCATGTCCAGCTTTAACAAGAAAATGGTTGTTGTCCTTGGAGCCAATATATACAGCTACATCTCGCACCACATCATGAAGCTTCACACAACCGGCTTTCTTACTATCAAGCAGTAAACATGAAAGTTTCAGTTTCTGGAGCAAAAAATGCACTCTGCCACGTACATCCTCTAAAGAGGAGAGATTACTCAATAAATTCTCTCCCACTGCATATCGAGTTATTTCATCCTCACTGATGTCATAGTCCTCGCGGAACAAGCAGCAGTAGAGAAACAACTGTTTTAGTTCAGCAGTCTTCAGGTTTTGATAACTCAGTTCTAGTGGTTTGAACAATTTTTCCTCTACCTCTTCCATGTTTAAAGGAACGGATTGCTTGAGTTGGGACAAGGCATCTTCCCAAGCACTTGAGTCCTTGTAAGATCGTAATGCCCTTCCCACTACAACAATTGCCAATGGCAAACCACAACATTCTTGTGCTACCTTTCTCGCAACCGGTTCTATGCCATCAGACTCAGCAACTTGTCCTGCCCTCATTCTGAAAAGTTGCCATGAATCTTCTTCGGACAAGGTGGCAACTTCCACTGAGACATCAGTTTCCATTACATTGCATGTTTCAACTTTGCGGGAGGTAAGTATCACTTTACAACCCTTGTGTTCTCGGTATGGAATCCCAACTACCTTAACCAGCTCCAGCCGTGCCCAAACATCATCCAGCATTATCAAAACTTTCTTCTCCTGCTTCAACCTAGTGGCCAACATCCTATTTGAGGATTCACGCATGCCCAGCGCATCAGCAATGTCGCGTTGGATCTGAGCTATGTTTGGATTCTGTGACACAACCACATCTATTACCACATCAAACGTTTCTGCTTCTTTGAC
Source organism: Curcuma longa (assembly GCF_044706935.1). Lineage (NCBI taxonomy): Eukaryota > Viridiplantae > Streptophyta > Magnoliopsida > Zingiberales > Zingiberaceae > Curcuma > Curcuma longa. The sequence continues at coordinate 15,464 of NW_027432886.1, forward strand.
CTTTCTGCCTATTTCTTCCATCAATGTAGTCTTGCCTACACCACCCATGCCATATATTCCAATCAGATTCACTTTATCATCATTCAGTGCATCAATAACCTTTTGCATTGCCTCTTTGGTGGCGCCAAAGTTCACAAAGTCTCCATTCGATGGATGATTAAGAGTTGATGGACCGAGAGTATGAGAAAAAGCTTGGAAGTTCTTTCTATCTAGTAGTTCTGATGCTTGGCCCTTTTCCTTGTAGCCTCCCTTCCGACCTTATAACGAGGCACCAAACTAGGGAAGCAACATTTCTCATCCCTTACAATCCTGTTGAAGTTGTTCTCGATATTATTAAACTTCCCCTCCAGTTCAAGCACCTTGTTTAGCCATAAGTTGACTTCATCACTGATAACTTCATTGTTCCTTTCAGCTGCCTCCACTTTTTGTTGTGTGTCATCTCTTATGGCCTTTAAAAAATCAAACTGTTCTTTGAGTTTCTCAAATTTCTTTTTGTAATATATAAAATAGCATGCATGTGTCTTTAATTTTTTCCAAAAGTACTTCACAATTTCATTCCCAGTCCCGGATCCTATTCCTCCACAACAGGTATTGAAGCAAGGAGGAACCATGATCTGCACAGGAAGTAAATATACAGGGTCTATTTGGTAGTTCAGAAATAAAATTAAAAAAAATTGAAGCATTTGCTGAGAAAAACCAAATCGACCATCAAACAAAGCAAAGTTAAAGAACCGAAACTTTAATGGCTTTCACAAAAGAATCCTTTAGGTTTCATTCTATTCTTGATGGTCCCAAAATGCGAAATTTCCCACCCAAATATGAGAAAATGAAGCAAATACACGAACAAGAGCCCCTCTCAGGCTCTGATTGTGCCAGTTAACAAAGATCAAGCTTCATGTCTTTCACACGAAAATTTCCCAACCACATCGCAGCAGAAGAATCAAGTGAAGACGTACATCATCGTTTAGGTTGTCCGATTGCACATAGATCACTTGAGAAAGCAAAAAAACATCGAAAGAGAAGTTGACGACCATACCTCCGCAATGTCAATGATGGCGAGCAAGATGGAACCAGAAGAAACTAAAGGAAATGAACAAAATGATGAACAGGACCGATGGAAAGGCATCTGTCCAACAAATAAACAGTACTGACCTCGCTACAGTAAAAATAAATAAATAAATAAATGCGCTGGAGTCTCACGATGATGATCATGATGATCAATTATGAAAAAATAAATTAAAAAATATCATCTATGAAAAAAATATTTTTTTGCCAATATTTAATTTTCATCTATTTCAATAAATTTAACTTAACGCAACAGTAATGATCAACAATGGTCTCAATTTTAAACCAACAATAATGATCACAATGTTTTATTATGGAGAGAGTATTATCTCAACCTTTTTGAGTATTATCTCAATTTTATAATTTTTATTTCATTTTAATAAATAAATTTATATCTGTATTAACAAATTCAATGATGATCCTCCTAATTAAATATAGCTTCGCTCTTCGTGACAACAAAATGATTTGATAAATATAAAAAGTAAATTAAAACACTTTTTGATTATTTTTTTTAACATAGGATGGTATTTAAGAATAATAAAAATAGAAGACGGCCTTTTGCTTTCTACCTTTAACTATTTTTATAAAAAATTCTAAATTTCTACACCAACCTAACTTTTAAACTCATAAAACCCTTCTCACTTTAGTTGAATTTTAAAATAATTCTTTCAATTTCTCTCTATAAAGTTCGGAGTCTCTAATAAAAAATTAGTAAATTGGTTTAAATTTATATGGATGAATATGAAAGTGAATGATTCTCTAAGGACTTATCTGTAATTTTGTTATAAATAAGTATGACCTAAAGTCAAGATTCCTCCTTGTTTTTATTTTTGACTAAATCAACTTGAAATTTTAATTAAAAAATTAAATAAACATATTGAATGATGCAATTTTGTCTCGTAGCACTTGTTGGTCAAATAATCACCAATAATAACGTGACACAAGTCGTACTATGTGATAAATATTAATTAATAAAGATGAGAAGATAAATATTTTAATCGGATAAAATACGACAATAACAAGTATTTTTTTCTCACTTCCTTCAACATCACGGTGTTCGATCCCTTATTACATTATTAATTAAGTTTTTTAAAATAATTTTTAGTATAATTATGCGTAGTTATAATGATTCCGACGGATCGAGGAATTCGAATTAACGCGAGCATAAACTTGAAGTGCAAATAAATCAAGTTTATTCATGAATTTTTTAAATCAATTTAAAAAATATTTGATTCGTATTAAAAATATTATATTAAAGTCAAACTTCAATATTTTGAATAATTTTTTCAAATCAAATTTAAATTTATAATATTTTATTTAATTATTCATGAACATTATTTTTATATAATTTTAATTTAAATATATTTAAATTGAAATCTAAATAATTCAAACTGAACTTAAATTTAAGTCCTTAAACTATAGTTAGAATTTGTTCAAATCAAAGAGAAACATATTGAACCATTTTAACTCCATGCATAGTGAATAAACTTAAAGTTGGTCCTATTATAAGCCTGAGAAGGATTGTTTGAATCGAATCTGATTCGGATTTGTAACTGAGTCAATAGGTCGATTCCTGTTAGCCCAATTAAATAGGTTTGAATTATAATATAATCGATTCGTCTGGGAATAGCTGAGTTATGTTTCTAGCCCAATTTTAATCATGAATTGGTGATTTAAATTATATATATATATATATATATATGACAGTTTGAACTATCGATTAATCGACAATTCCTGCCATTTAAAAGTATTTTTTATTTTTTTCAAATAGTTGAGATTACTTTTTTTTTATCAATGACTATGATTAACTGATTTTTATTTTTCAAACTTCATAAATAAACTACTCATTTCATTATTTTTTACATCATTTTTTCTACGTTATCTTTAAATTCTAAAATCTTGAATGCTTTTATTCAATCTTCAATTCAATGAAGGAAGCTCATCTCTGTCTCAAAAGGATAAGACGATAATCACTTCGAATGTAGATCTTGATGATATTCAATTTAGCAATGATGAACTAGAAGTAACTTCCAACAACCGAGACATAAGATCCAAAATCTCTAAGATTTGGGATACTTCACCTTTAAAATCATCTATTTTTATTAAATATTTTGAGAAAATTACTCTTCCTTCAAAGAAATACGTGCAAAATGTAAGTATTATAAAGTCTCCTATAAATTTCAATTGGGTGATAGTTATGAGTCATTAAAGTGGTACATCAAAACGAAGCATCCTATTGAATTTAAAGTTGAACATTCTCAAATATAATTGCCCAAATTTTCTTTGACTTAGTGGAGGTACCGATTTAAGGTTGTTAAAATATTCTAATATTAAATTAAAAGAATCATTAGCTAGATTTATTTATTTAGAACATCTTTCTTTTAATTTTGGATCTAAATACATATTTAAAATTTTGAACTTTAAAATTAATTATTTTATTCAACTTAACAATTGTATATCAAAGAAGAAAAGAAGTTTCTTCAATACATTTTTGAATGAGAAAAATTATTATGGATTAATTATATATATATTTTAATATGTGATTAAAATATTACAGATTAATCAACTTTATTTCATAAACTTTAATGAATTAAAATTATTATATTTATATAAACTTGGATTCCGGTTGACTAATTAAGTGCACGGCCCAAATTAATTTATTTTAATTTGCTATTTTGCCACTCCGATTATAATTTCCAATAAAGCATGGCCAACCGTTTACAAAATATATGAAAAAAATTATATCAACCAGTCTAGAGAATTAAGAGAATAAATGATAAAAAAATTTGAAAAAAAAATATAGTCATGAACTACAAGAAAACAACAAAATATATATAATTTCTCAACTACAAGAAAGTAACAATCGCTCCGTCAGGGTAGTAGTTCGAGATCGAAAAGTGCTCCTTTATGCTCTGGACGGTTGATGAGATCTGGATTCACATGAGAAGCAATTTGATAGAATACTTGCCATGTTAGTAAACTATCAGAACCGGACTGGTGTCGACAACCCACTGCCCGCTCTACTTGGACGGCGGAGGCTACCTTCTCCAATCCACCATAAAGGCCACGACAATGCTTGCTCAAGTGCTTCACATCGAACACCCTCTCACCGAAATAGTAGCGGAGAAGGCTCAAGAACTCATGGAGGGCTTGAGGTAACTTACTATCACCGTTGAGCATTTTCACTAGGAAGGCGAAGTCGTAAGCGCCTTGGAAGGTCACCCATGATACAATTGAAAAGTGGCCCAAGGAAAGCAAACCGGAGGCCATGAGGTGCATGGCAAAGCAACGAGAGTCTATGCCCCATGCTTTATTCTTTTGGAAGTCGATGCCATTAGCCTTGAGTAACTCAACAGAAGAGGGAGCGTAGCGGTCGCGATCGATGTCGAAGTCGCGGAAATTAAATTCCCACACATAGCGCACAAAAGTTCCGTCATTGTAGAGGGTGTAGGGGAGATTACCAGCAGCATCAGAGAGGGTGAGGCCGACTTGGACGATGCGGAGGGCATCGACGTTGGTGCAGATCAAATCGTAACGTTGAGTGACAGAGAGGGTGCAATAGGGATTCTTAGAGGTGACGACGATGCCAGGGTACTCAGTGTCCAATGCGACGAACGGGTGGAAGGGGAGGGCAGAGCGGATGAGGGCGAACTCCTGATCGAGGTTGTGAGCCCACACGGAGCGAACCTCGACTCTGCTGGCAGGCGAAGAGGAAATTAACATGCTGCCGTTCACACCTGCAGCCACCATGATAATTCGAAATATGGAATTAAGTGGAGCGAGAAGAGATGTTGCGATTTGGAGTTGGAGTTGGAGTTGAAGTGATTGTCAGTCAGTGTTTAAATAGAGGAGGAGAGGAGACAACGGAAGAGCTAGAGAAATTCGTCAAAAGCAAACAGACTTAAACAGAATTAGTTGCGAATTAATAGGGATATATGGAATTAATTAATTAAATCCAACTGCAAATTAAAATCACTCCGCCGCCTAGCTAATCCAAATACGCGACGCGAGATAACAAATAATTAATTAATTAATTAATATACAACGCTAGCTGTTCGATATATCGATTATATTCGTTGGAATAAATTAAATAAAAATCACTTCATTGTCTTTTTAATTCTCTTTAATTACGTTTCACCTCTAATTAGTTATTAAATTAAAATCTATTGATTCTATTTATATGCTACATATTTATATAATGTAAATGATATATATGATGTGAGATCTGTGGGATTAATATTTAATTGGACAAATCAAATTAAATTAAATGTTGAACTCAACGTTAATTAATTATTAAATTAAATTGATCTATTAATTTTATTTCTAACTATAAATTGATCTCGTTAATATCCAATTTAATTCACTTTGGGTCTTTTGGTTTGAGTAATTGCAAATAAAATGAAATTCTTGTATCATACTTCTCCAAACAATTTTTAGGTTAATGAAATGCGAATATCTGGATCATATCAGGCTACAGATGAATTGTATGCATTAGCTAATAGATGAATTGTACCCATCGTCTGGTGTTATTATCAATGACATTAAGTTTCTTGTGAAATAACGAGATGTGAGACGAGCCACACAAAATAGTGGTATTCTTGTACCCAGTATAGGAGGGCAAAACTTTTATGGCGTTCTTCAAGAAATTACAAGGTTGTGTTATTTAAAAGATTGCACAGTATTATTATTTAAGTGCAAATGGTTTGACACTGATCCTATGAAAAGAAGAATTCAAGAAGAGAATATATTCACAAGCAGTTACACTAGAGCAAAATGGTACTAGAATGATCCATTTATAGTTGCATCACTGGTAAATCATTGTATTACTTGAACGATATCAAAAATGGGCCAATGTGGAAATTGGTGTCGGCTTATGCACCATGTAATTTGTGGGACTATCCAAATATAGAAGTTGAAAATGATGTTGACACAACTAGTATCGATCCTCACGTAGTACAAGAAACTAATTCACAATCATTGCAATTGGCTGTAGAATTACCAGAGTTAGAGAATAACTGCTTCCATCATGATGAAATCAGTTGTTGCACAATATAAATGATTTTGTTGTTGATATGGATGATTTTAGGCTAACTCTTTAGAATAATATGATGAAGAAGAAGTTGGTATTGCTAAAATTGACGAGGATGATAGTGTTGAAGATGAAACTAATGAAAGAAATTCAAGAGAAGTAAGAAATATATTTATTTATATTACTGCTAGTTTATTCTATTCTTTATGTTCTTGTCCATTTATTCCATGACTTATGATGTCATTCATTTATTTATGTTATTAATTTATCTTCTTTTTATTTTATAGGATGTCTAGTTTGAATGCTGCTAGTTTTGGTGTGAACGAGGATGAATCAATAGGGGATGAAGGTGGTAGACAAACAACACGGAGACCAGAATCTTGTAGTATAGTTCTCGAGAAGGTATTCAAAAAGGAAAAAATTGATAAATTGGAGGTTACGTTTGAAGAATATATAGGGGTAGTGTTGGAAAAATTGGAAACTAATTTAATAACTTAGCTCAAATAGTTCGAGATACAATATCTCCTCGAGTTACAGCTTGGGAGGATGTCACTTTGGCGTGAGTTACAACTTCGCCCTTGCCAACTCCCTATTGGACTTCTAACCGCCAAGTGGCTGATCCTCTTTAATTGTCTTGGACATCACGCTTGCCAACTCTTCATTGAACTTTCAACTGCTAAGTGTCTAGTCAAATGCGACCCACTTGGACTTCTCAGCTGTCAATTATCTGAGATCAATCTTAACATACTTCACTTTTCACTCAACAATCCATATCCAAATCAATCTTAGTCAAACTTGATCCGAGGTCGATTTTACCAATAATCTCTTTCTCCAACACTATCGCCATTTCCTTGACATCTCACTCTCATCAATAAATATATTGATCAAATATCAAAACTCAAAGCAAGTCAAGCTTGCACCTACAATATTTGCTTGCATAAGTAATAGTGCTTTTCCTTCATTTTTATTTTATTTATTCCAAGCAAGAGGTCTCCTATTCTTCCAACAATGGAACTCCAGCTCTCCTAATTTCCTCAATTCCAACCACCCAACAACAACAACAAATAGCTCGATTTCGACCCGCTCCTCATCTTTTTCTTCCCTTCACTTGATAACAACAACAACCTAATTGTTGTTCTCTTCTAGAAAAAGTAAGTCCTGCATCTTCCCAATAAATTTTTTCCTTGTTGTTCCAACCAATAGTAGTGAATAATGTTGTTTCTGTTCATCACAACAAATGTTGTTATTTTCTGCCTTCCCAATGGACTTCTTCTTCCTTGTTCCAATCTACAATAGCAAATATTGTTGCTTCTATTCATCACAACAAATGTTGCTATTTTCCACGATCCAATGTCGGAGTGCTAAAGGGGAGAGTCGACAACACTCATGTTGTACGAACCAAGGGGAATCATAGTTTTTTCATAATTTTTGAATCTCTTGGTATTCTCATTCAAGGAGATTTCCTGTCTACAATGATGAATTGAGGGTAAAGATTCATAAATTTGATTTATTAATATTGAAAAATAATTAGTTAATTTGGACTAATTACGATTCATTGTATAGGTTTAATTGGACTAATTATCTAATTATTTTCCTTGCTCTCGAATTGTGAAAGCACAAATACAAATTTTATATTATAGTTGATTTCAACTGATTTATATAATTGCTCAAAAATTTGTTATTTTATACAAAGAAAATGATATAAATAAATAAGATAAATTTCTTGATTATCCTGTTTATATAGGTGTCTTTTATTATCATGTCACCGAGTGTGGTACATTTTAGTGTGTAGGAATTACACGGCTAGTGTATGATATTTGTTTGCATAAGTAATATAATGGTGCATGTGAAATCTCTATAATATCTTAATTTTACACCATGACGTAGGATGAGAGTACTCTTACCTTCTATCAATTGAGCAAAATAATTTATTATTCAAATAACTTTTAAACTTCAAACATATTATTTATATTTTAACCTTCTCTAATATTGCAACAAATTGGGACTTCTCATGCCAAAAGACTCATTGCCTTTGAAACGCCACCTATTGCCTAGTCTTATTGCATGCTAGGACTTCCACTTGTCAATCTCATTATTAGGACTTCTGTTTGCCCAACATCACTACTAGGGCTTTCACTTCCAAAAGTTCTTAATGAGCGAAAACACTCCAAATTGGATACTTGAGACAATAACAATTTTGATTAAAGTATTATAGACTCAATAGTGGCCTCAAATTGTTAAGCAGTTATTGCAGATTCGATATACCATCATGGACCACTCAGGTACAACGGACCAAATGACAACTTTGCTCGACCCTTGGCATGCCTCATCTCGATGAGACACCACATATGCATATAACTTCTCTAACTTGGATTATAGTAATTTGGAGGTCAGACATTATGCCCAAGCATTAACTTTGTGTTGTAATGGGTGAAACCCATGTGAGAGGTTGGGAGAGTGATTTAGGATATCAAGAAAGGACCTTGGTGCTTCAGTTGGAAGGCGCTTGCAAAAAGTGTACACTAGAGTTTTTAGGAGTCGGACGACATAATGGGTAGAGTCTTATTAGTTCGGGAGATTGAGAAGGGAGAAGGGCACTCAATGTTTTAAGAGGAGGTGCAAAAAGTGATTCGACTTGGAAATACGTTGAGTGAAGTGGATTGTGAGGAGTGGTATTCTGAGAAACTCACCTAAGCAAAATGCATCCGAATACTT